>NC_036435.1:6517223-6520266 GCF_000184455.2 Aspergillus oryzae RIB40 | reverse complement strand
TGACCCTAATGTTGACCCTAATGTTGACCCTTATATAAAATATTATAAATTCTTATATTTATATATTACTTTTATATAATTATATTAATTATTCTTATTAATCTATATATAATCTTAATTAATTTAATTCTTATCTTTTAAAATTAATATTAATTCAACTTCTCGATCTCTTCTATACGCTGAAATCTATATTTAATCTTAATAAATAAATTCTATAGATTAAATCTTATTAATATATCTAGTTATATTAATTTAGTTAATCTAAATCTAACTAATCTTGGTAATCGAATCTAATAAATTAGATTAATTTAGTCTTTTAATTTACCTAGTTATATTAGATAGTATTAAATTCTAATCTTTCAATATATAAATTATATATAATCCTTAATCTACTTAATATCTAGTAATAGAAATAGATAGAATTAATATTCATAGATACAGTATATATAATATCTTAAATTCTACTAAATTATTAGGATTTTAATCTAGATATTAATTTAATATTAACTCTAATCAAGACTATTAAAATAGAATAATTAAATTTAAATTGGATCTACTAATCAGTTTCGCTTTCTTTAGATTATATTTACTATATCAGAGCTGACTAGCTATATAAATAAATAGTTTTAGTTAATTGATAATACTGGATAATATATTATTAGAATTAATAACTATAATTAATATTCTATCTAAATATATATATATTAATATGGTTCTACAGTAAATATATATTTATTTTTTTAAATACTAACTATATCTATCTTAGTTAGATCTAAATATATACTATCGGGAACTACTATATCAATCTTAATAATTAATTATCTGGGCCCTTGGCCCCTAGCAATACTTAATAAGTTAATTTTAAATTAATATTAATAATTATTATCTCAATAACATTAAATTCTATAAATATATTTTAATCTATTAATCAACGGAATATATATTTTAATAAAATTTAATAAATATATTTTAATATCTTAATAAATAGATTCTATATATTAATTCTATATATCTATATTTTAAATATATAATCTTGAATCCCTAATCCTATTAGCACTGCTTAAGCTCAATATATATCCGCTGTAACCAGCAAAACGACGCAAATAACTGACTGTGCTGGCCCTTAATCCCAGCAGTGGCCTGTCTAAAAAACCGTTTTATCTATGGTAAATTCTGTCAGTTAACCCTAAATCCTTACAACTAGCGCGTTTATAATGGCTGTATCTAAAATATTTATAGTTTATATAATATTACTGTTACTATTGGAATCATTATATCGCGATATTTATAGTTTATTTAATCCTATATTTTCTATTAGAGGTATATACTCTATAGTATTCTATATCTCTAGTATGCGCTGTATAGTGGATACTAGATCTTTGGGGATTGTATAAATAATATCTAGTCCTATACTGTCTGGTTGGCTGGACTGTGATATAAATATAAATTATACTTATTCTATCTATAGCTCTGTATTATATAAATATAATATGTCCGCTGCTACTGGAGGGTATTCTACTTAATCAGCTTTTTGTTCAGTTACTGCTTGGCATCCTGTATCTGCTATTGTATATCGAAGGCCGCCTGCCGTTGGGCCTGTACCCGCTACCGCTGCCGCTGCCATTTACCAATAGGAACTAACGGAGCCTGGAATACAATCGATCCATTGCAGGGGGAATTACGGGAATCCTCTGGGGTACTAGGACGGGGATTTTTATAGGGACCACAATTATCTGAATAGCCTGTATAGTATACACGGTCTAAATAGTCTATATAGTCTGTATAAACAGAACAATCTAAACTAGATAGTAATTACTAATCTAGATTATATTTATCACACCGCATCTTCTCTATATTCTTATCCCGGTAATATTATTGCTTGTATCTATCTATAGGCCTATCTAAATACCTATCTAATATATATTGGTGATATTCTATCTCTGGAACTACGTCTATATAATTCTACACTGGCTTGTTTCTCTCTATTGGTCTATTTAGTTGAATAATAATTGCCTCGCTAGATTATCTATTCTATTCAGCCCGTCTGCTTTTCTGTGTATAATCTAATAATATCCGCGGGATTTTAATATAAATAATATATTAGATATTAGAAATATTGATCCCTATTTCTAATATATTTATAGCCGTAATTATCTATATTTAATCCTATATAAATTGTTGTAAAATTAATAGTTTATTAATTTATTGGCTATAATATATCTTGTACTGCAATTTCTTGGTTAGTCTAATTATCTACTAAATAGTATTTATATAAATAATTATTTTATTACGTTCTGTTTGCTGGATTTACTTCTGAATAAATACTAGTACAGGCGCGTAGATAAACTATATTAATCTACTAAGAATATATTATATATGGTATACTATATTAGAACAGCCGGTATAATTCTGTAATATATAGATCTAATTAGTCTAGTACTCTATTCACTATAATAATAATAGCTCTAATATAGAGAGTAATATAACTATTAATAATATTATCTATATTTGCGCGTGGTTTAATTACTCTAATTATTATAACTTTAGTTAGAAATCCCGCTGATTATATAATACTATATAGTATTTATTAATTATAATATAGTTTAACCACCGCGTCTACTATAATTAATTAATAAATATATAGAAATTGTCCGTGACAGTGGACTTAGATATAATTAATATAATTATAGTATTATTAAACAGCTAATAGCTTTTCTATAATATATATACTATATCTAATCTCTAGTATTATTATATTATATCGGTGTGTAATAAAATCAGTAGTATTACTATAATTATGGTTCTACTGGACTCTATAAATATAGACAATATAAATAATATACTTTTACTATTTTTAGTAAATATTACTATTATTACTAGGCTTTTACTATTCTAGATAGCCCGTAATACTAGGATCTATATCCCTTGGAACTGGATGGCTATTTGATTAGTTATCTACTATAATATTAATATTATATTTATAGTATTTAACTAGTGCTGCTGTATTGTCTAGCTTTGCTTAGTCTTGTTCTTCTATAGAGAC
>NC_036435.1:6460477-6511836 GCF_000184455.2 Aspergillus oryzae RIB40 | reverse complement strand
AGAATCTTAATATTCTCTATATACAGAGTAATATTCTTCTACTACTAAATAATTTATTAGATCTAGATTATCTTAATATATTTCTTACTATAGATAATACTTTTAATATAATATATAATCTTATTAAACTATATACTATACTAATATTTTTTATAAATAATTATAGATAATCTATTTAGCTTCTAAAAAATTAGATATTCTATAGCTAATATAATATAGATTCTATATAGAAAATAAATAATAGAAAATAAAATAGAATACTAATAGAATTAGAAAAAAGTAATATAAAATATATAGCTTAATATAGAATATTATTATTTTTAATTTAATATAGATTATAATTAATTAATTATCTTTAGATATAGAATCTAAAATAAAGAATACTATTATTAATATATTATAGAATAGAAATAATAATTTAGAGTTTACTAGACTAACTAGTAAATTATTACTAAATTTAATTAATTTCTTAGATTAGATATATTTAATCTAGAATAAAATATAATTTAAATAGATTCTACTAAAACTACTGGTCTTACTAGTATTATTAGATAATTAAAGTTATAGATAATTAATAGAAAGTCTTATTTAATTAAATTGTACTCTAAGCAAACTTTTAATAAAATACTATAGTCTATCTAAATTAATCTCTACTACTATAAATTATAGGATTTATATCTAAAAATTGTTTAAATATAAATTTCTATAGTACTCTTTAATCTATATAAATTTAAACATTATTAGTCTTATAGTTTAGTTAGTATTATACTTAAAGTGCTTTAATCTATAATACTTAGTTTAGAAAAAACCCTAACCCGCTCTACCAATCCACAGCTGCTGTCAGCTCCACTTCATTCCATCCTTCTATGAATGCTCACCCCCTTGTGGACTAGACTATTTAAAGTAATATTATTATTATTATATTATTAATTTATTAGACTATCTTAGATTATCTATTATTACTGATTACTAGTAGATTCTAATTATTAAGTAAGTTGTCTCTAAGATAGCTAACTAATCTTAGAGTTCTTGGATGGATACCCGGGCGTAACATGCCCACTCTCTCTGTCCTCATGCCTCATCCTGTAAATTTTATATAATTTTATCTAGTAAAAATAGTTATAGTCTTTAACTAAAGTATAAGAATCTAAATATTACTAAATAGAAGACCCTAATTAATTTACTATAGGCGGGAAGCCCTACTATTAGAACACCAATATTTAAGTTTTCACCCCTTCTGGATTAGAGTGACAAGAGCTATGGAGCATTCCATGACAGGGAACTCTTAAGTTGAGCCGTTCGAAATATTCTTCAGTGCGGCAATGGAAGGGGAGAAGAAGTACTCCCCCCCTCTAGGAATCACGCAGCAATGCAAATCCACATGGATGTTCTTATTCTTGCCATCACACAATCCCATCACAAACGGGTCTGGCCCATTTGGCTGACCACAGATTGGATCGGCTCCGGGTCCTGGATCACCGGTGATACGCTTTTTGCCTGAGGGGAAGGTGTTCTTGTTGCACCACTCTGGATGTAGTTGTCAGAGGACGTGTTCTATTATAACGTTTAGGAGTTGGATCAATGTGGATAGCTTACGCTCTTGGATCCTGCGGAATCCATTTGAAATATTGCTTTGATAGCAGACAAACAACATTCCACGATCTTCCTTCGTTGTTTGCTTGTCTTGCTCTTCTTTTGTAACCTCCGGGCCATACGGTATGCCCCGCCGGATGATTGCACTGCTGAATTTGTCTGCCAGATCGCCACGTGGTCTAGCCTTGCGTATATGCGCAGCAAAAGGGCAATGCTCTTGGGTATTGGTTGGTAGGTAGTCAAAATTGTTATTTTCTGCCAGAGCGGGATCGTCTTTCCAGAGCGTGTGGCACAAGGGAGCTCCTACTTTCCTTCAGAACTTGTCACGGAATAGGAGGGAGGAGTTTTCCAAATACATACCACTTTTCCACCGGCCCATCAAGCGTGCAGAGAGCTGATCGGCGGTCAGGTCGTGCTTTGGGGCCGTTTCATTCAACCATCTAGGCACCAATGAGTTTGTGATAAGAAGATAGGGCAAGTATTGGAGACTTACTTGTTAAACTCCGGCACTAACTGTTGCAGCTTGCGGAATACCAGGAAGCTACCTTCCGTCGCCCAATCCGGCTGAGGCGAAGGGTCTTGGTCGGTGTTGGTGATAATATACCTGGTGGTGTGTAAGTATCCCCTCACACTCTGATACGGTTTGTGGAGAAAGCGGTCCCTACCCCGGTGGTACTGGAGGAGGTTCTTTATCCCCTGTGGGGGACGGGTCCAGCCCGACAAGCTGGGGCTGGGAGATATGTTCACGGTACCCAAAGCTACTATCGGTTAAGTCTGATCGCTATGCATTGCACTGGGAGTGGAGCTCCTTACTGTTCCTTATTGCTCTCCTGGCCCGGACGCTTATATCCAGGGATCGTGAAGCGGTCTTCGATGCTGGAATTGAACCAGAAAAAGCCGATAAAGTGAGACTTCACCTCATAGAGCTTCGCATAAGCGGTCCTCTCGGAATCGCCCGTGACCAGAATTATGCCATCGATGTCGTTATCCTTGAAGCGTTTCTCCCAGTCATCTGGATTATCCCGGCCTTCACCCCCAGCAGTCCCACCTTGCAGATCGGCAAGCATGCCGCCAAGAAAGGGACCAGCCTTCAAGCGGTCACTCTCGTTCTTCACCAGCTAGAGGCTGAGGTTAGCGATATCTCTCACACCAGGATGGGACCCGGGGGTATAACCACTGGCTTACCTTCTTCAGGCCATTCGCGCTGAAGCCAATATTTACCCCAGCCAGTGGAATCGTTGCGGGGTGCGTAAGCCCGTCAGACACTGCAGCCTTGTGTTTCGCAATTTGGTCTCGAGATTTGAGGGCGCTATTTGCCGTAGTTATATGAGGAATCAGGTAGTGCAGATGGCGCCGGAAGCTGTCCGTCTTGGAAATCTTGAAAAAGTAGAACAACTCAAACTCCTTGGGCAAACCCGGCCTAGGCAAGGTTAATATTGTTTCCCGAAGACAGACCGCTCCCTAGAGCACCCACCATATGTTGCCCTGCACGTTGTCCTTATTAACTCCAGTCGTCAGATTTTCCTCAGATGCCATATTGATAATGAGAATGTAGTAGTCCAGCAGGTAATACAATAGCCGCACGAGAGAATAATTGGCACACATGGAGCCAGATAGAGCTGGCTTTATAGCTTAAATTGACCTTTCGAAGAGACGCCATTATCGGAACACTGAATGAAAATCTTCAACACCAGTTCCGCGCAATGCCGGACTGAACAGCCAGCAATACTGGGGTATGCAACACCATGGTTTGATGGCACGCCATTGCGTGTATGACTCCGATCGGAACTGGATGGGAAACCTTAAGAGGTTGTAAGGTAAAATACCAAATTGACTAATGTTGCATCCTTATGTGACAAACTCATCTTTCTTTGATTTGGTTGGTGGTCTCGGGTAACCGACCAAATATTGAGCCCGGAGTCAAGAAGCGGTTGACGCGATGGTCTAGAAGGACCGGATCTGTATGACCAAGTGAAGTAACACCCTTTTTCTTTCTGGCTTCTGGCTAGCTTTGATCAAAGGCTTGTGTTGTAACGAGGGTTTCAACTTTACCTACACGGACTGGCGTCGGGGACAGAGAAACGGATATGCCGCTTGCAGAACATTAATTGACGCAATATATCGGATTAATAACCAATCCACCTATGCCCACCGATTAAACTCATATGTTTTGGGAAATGAGGTCATCACTCCGAACTGCTAATAGAGCCCTGTACAACGTTTGTGGAATGATGGAGACAGCTCATGTCAGCTCATCTTGCAGGAAGCGACTGCAAGACGCTATGTGTGAACAGCCACTCTTCCTAATGTCCCGAGGAGACAGGTAGTTCGCATCCTTCTCTACTAATCAGGTACAGTTGGGTACAGCTCCTGGTAAATCGTAACGCGACGAGGCTAGGACAACAAACAATGATGGTCAACGCCCTTACTTGGACATAGTTTATCTCTTTTTGAATGCCGTGGAGCGAAAGACTCGACGAGCCTACAAAGCACAACAGGAATGAGGATTGAATGGGGGTGACTACCTATCTGAGGGCTCAGGAATTTTAATATTAGTTTTTGGTGACACATAGCTCTACCCCAGACACGGAATTGCATGGGTAGTTCAGAGGAGGCATGCCAGAATTGAAAAGGTTTGGTGGTTGTATAGCACAACATTCTATTTCCGACAATTTAGTCCATATGTCAATATCCCGCAATTCAGCATTTCTCTCGTCATTCCACTGCTACGCTTGTAATGCAGATCCCTCTAGACCTCGCTAGCCCATACAAGGGTCCTAGGATGTTATCACTTGCTGCCGTCTCTAAGATAAAGGTTTTCTCGAACACAACTGTATACGTGTCCCTAACCCGACCTGCTGAGAAGGGATGTATCTTGAGGACAGCGTGTGAGAACATCGATCGGTAGGGAGAGAATTACTTATTGGCGGCTTTGACTTGATTCCTCTTAACATGCCATCCTGATCGCCAGCCGCTCGTAAGACTAGGGCGGTGACAGGGACTAGACCGTACATTCCTTATGGCGAGTGTCACTGTCTTTTAGTGGATGTTGGGATATGCGGCATGTGTCACACTGTGTGGGACACGGGAAATCCCTTCATTCCTGAACACCAGGCATTCTATTGCTTGATTGAATACAGATACTCTGAATTGGTTGCTCGAGTTTCCAATGACCATGATGAACTATATATATCAATTCAGCTTCCACCCAGGGACGTTACGGGTTGGGATAACATCTTTATTCTTACTATGAACGTCTGCAAAGGGGCGATGAAGCAGAAGCCAAGAATGGGTCTCAAGTGGGCATCGGTATTGTTGCTCATCGGTTTATCCAAAGCAGAGAAAAGCATCGTGCACGGGTCCCTCATATCTGCCGTAGCACAAGGGGCGTCTCTGGGTATTGAAGGTAGTGGTGCCCCCGTCGATACCGGAGGAGAGAATACAGGCTTGTATCAGTCTCCACCTTACAACAGCGCGCGGATCGACCGTAGCAGCTGGATAGCAACATGCGACAGCGAGCTGGTCGGACATGAATGTATCAATGCGATCGACGGCGACAATAGCACGTACTGGCACAGCGGTGACGACACCAACGGTATTGCGTCCCTTCCTCACAACATCACTATCAATCTCGGGACAGTACAGAATGTGAGCGGGATTGCCGTGTGGCCAAGAGCCGTGGAAGATGGTTGGATTGGGACACATGATGTTTCCCTTAGCACTGATGGGGTAACCTGGGGAGATCCAGTCGCACATGGGGCATGGTGGCCTGATTCGACCGTGAAGCTGGCTGTGTTTGAGCCTAAAGCGGTGCAGTATGTGAGGCTCATTGCGCGTTCCTCGTCCAATGGAGACAATGCAACTAGTATTGCAGACCTACAAATCTGGTCGGCGAACAGCATTCCCACAGCGCCACAGGGAAAACGCCTCAGTGAAGTTGGCGCCTGGGGGCCAACGATCGACTTCCCTCTCGTCCCAGCCTCTGCGGCCATCGAGCCCAGTTCCGGGAAGGTGCTCGTCTGGTCTTCATATCGAAAGAACCAGTATGGGGGTACCAGTGGTGGCTTAACGCAAACTGCCACGTGGGATCCGAATACGGGCGTTGTCTCACGGCGCGAAGTCTCCGATACCGAGCATGATATGTTCTGTTCTGGTATCTCCATGGATGTCAATGGGCGCGTGATTGTCACTGGAGGAAATGATGACACCATGACGAGTATCTACGACTCTTTCAGCGACAGCTGGATCGCTGGAGCACCGATGAACGTCGAACGTGGCTACCAGGCTTCCACCATCCTGTCCGACGGAAATATGTTTGTTCTGGGCGGTTCGTGGAACGGGCCGCAGCTTCAGAACAAGAACAGTGAGGTGTATAATGTCACGGCAGACACCTGGACTCAGTTGCCGAACGCCGGCTCACAGCCCATGTTAACCCATGACAACCTGGGTCCCTATCATGCAGACAACCATGGCTGGATTTTCGGTTGGAAGAACCTCTCGATCTTCCATGCCGGGCCGAGCCAGGCCATGCACTGGTACTTCGCCCAGGGCGAAGGGAATGTGACGAATGCAGGCAATCGAAGCACGGACTACGATCAGATGTCCGGCAATGCGGTCATGTTTGACGCCACCGGTGGGAGAATCCTCACTTTTGGAGGTTCCCCAAACTATGAGGATTCGGATGCTACAAAGAATGCAACTCTCATAACGATAGGGGACCCTAACACCCCGCCGGTGACTGTGAAAGCAGGTGGTGACATGGGATACGCGCGGACGTTCCATACTTCGGTTGTCTTGCCCGATGGAAGTGTTTTTATCACCGGTGGCCAGGCACATGGCCTGCCCTTTAACGAGGACACGGCTCAATTGACGCCAGAGCGATACATCCCTGAGGAGGACAGATTCGTCGAACACTTTCCGAACAATATCGTCCGAGTTTACCACAGCTGGTCCCTTCTTCTCCCTGACGCGACGGTGATTAATGGTGGCGGTGGATTGTGTGCCAACTGCACCGCCAACCACTATGATGCCCAGATCTATACTCCGCCATATTTGTTTGACGCGGATGGAAACCGTGCCCCACGGCCTCACATCGAGACGGTGGCCCCAGCCAGCCTTCGGTATGGCGGTCAAATTACTATCACTGCTGATTCCCCTATCAGTAACGCCTCCCTGATCCGCTACGGCACCACAACACACACAGTGAACACCGACCAGCGTCGCATCGAACTAGTGCTCGAAGATGCCGGGACCAACATGTACACAGCAGACATCCCCAATGATCCTGGCGTTGCTCTTCCTGGATACTACATGCTGTTCGTCATGAACGCAAACGGAGTGCCTAGCGTATCGAAAAACGTCCAAATTACTCTGTGAGAAGCCGCGAGACAACGAGATGGTCCAGACTGAACCGGATCAGAAACCGCAGATTCAGACTACGCAGAGGATTCACGACCGGGGCAAGACTTTTTTGATGGTTGGATTGAGAAACACTTGTCACTTAATTTCGGTTTTCAGACTGACAAGGCCTGCTGTGGAGAATGCTATAGAACGTGTAGCGCAATGTGAAAGACTGTTAGTAACTGCTGGCTCTACAACAAATATGTAGAATGTTCCAACCCAGATTTGCACATGAATGTTTGAGAAAGGTTATTCATTTTTATTTGCAGCGGTAAGCCTTCTCTTCAATGTATGTATCATATATAGCCTGCAATTCCGGACCTCAATTTGAAGGTGGCTTAACAATACACAGTATAAGATCAAGATAGGATAAACAAGACCCTCATAGCTGGAAAGCATGCTTCACGCACTCCGGCGGATTCGTCTCTGGCCATCGCACTTAAAAACCTGGATCCGGAGAAAGGGGAAGGACGAGCAGAATGAGACAGCATCAGTTACCCTCATGGCCCCTGTAATCGATAGCAGAGCTATATTTCGGGTCATAGTGCATCGCCCAGTACTCATCCCATATCTTTGTAGTAAGGGGACCGACTTCTCCATTCCGGATCGGTTTCCCATCGAGTTTCGTGATAGGCATAATGCCACCAGCAGTAGTACACATGAATATCTCATCGGCGTGATAGGCATGTTCGAGTGGCACCACCTGAACGCGGACCTCGATGTTCTTGACCTGGGCAATATCAAAAACACTCTTACGTGTAATGCCTTCCAGAACACCACGGTCGGGCGTGTAGATAATACCATCTTTAACCAACACTATATTGAAACCGGATCCTTCTGTGAGATTGGTATCTCCATCTGAGAGAAATGGGTAATCCGCGCCACGGTCAGCCGCTTCAAATAGACCCCGTGTCAAGTCCCCCCACTGGAGATTCTTGATGGTAGGATCGAAAGCACCGGGGGGAGTGCGCCGTACTGTACGGGCAATGATCGCAGTACCTCCGGTATGTTGGATGGCGGGCTCCATCACCCAGACATACGGCATGACGATCAGATAGAGATGATTGTCGAAAAGATCCTCTGGCTTATTGCCACGGACCCCTTTCAGGCCACGAGTGACGATCAGCTCCACAAAGGCATCTTCGATTCCACTCTTAGCAACCATCTCCCTTAGGGTTTGCTTGACTTCGTCCCTGGACAGTGGGATCTTCAGTCGCATCTTTTCACAACTATCTTCCAATCGACTGAGATGATCATCAAGGCGGAAAAAGCGCCCATCCCAGACCGATGGCACATCGTACGTGAGGTCGCTATGCATGAAACCCTCGTCGAGGAGTGGGACTCGTGCGTCGGCGAGTGGGACGAAAGATCCCTGGACGTAGGCAATTCCTTTCGCAAAGCGGTTGTCACTGTTATCTAGACGAGCCTTGCGCTCGTAGTAACCGGAAAATACTTTGTTCATAGATGTCATGGTGAGATGCCTGTATGTTCGACTGAGGACGTTACTAAAAGAAGCGTCTGGTTACGAGCACGTTGTATCTACAGTCTCTAGTCGACCGATACCGCGAACATTGGAAGAGAACAATCGGAGTTGCTTTGGGGCTATGGCAGAACTTTGTGTCTGGTTTCACCTGCTGGTACGCCCACTTCCGCATGACTCAATGACTCCAGGCTCGTAAAGTAGCAGTGAACTATGGATGATCCGTCTCCGTGACTACGTAAATTGGCACCGCTCTTGGTTGGCTATTCTTCCCGGGTCTAGTCTGTTCTATGATGGATTGAGAATCAAGTCGTCACCACCTGTGTATGATCGGCACACCTGCTCCGGCTGTCATTTCAGATCCTGTTGTGACGTATTGTCTGAGCCTGGATGCTATGTCCGGTTCCAGTATGGTTGCCGTGACTTGTGTCGCCCTGTGCAAATATCTACATTTCTATGTGTCTGGTTTAATGACGTTCACGAGCCAATTTATGACTTTCCGGACCGTGTAGTTGCTTTTGAGTCCAACCCCCAGCTCTCTCGTGGAGGAGACAAGGCTGTTGCACTCATGCTACGTCTAGGATAATTATATATTGAGATAAGGTCTATCGCAGGGGAGGAAGTGTATATTGAATAGGACCTGCTGCAAATGTTGGTGCGAACACGGTCAAGACATTACAGCCAGAGTTCAGTACACCAATCGCATCATAACACGCGGAAATCAGTGCCTGTATAGAGATCGTTACAAACAGCAGAGATGAGTATAAGGCCACTAGGACAGTGTAGGTGAACTGCTCCAGGCAGGTGATGCGGCTTCTTTGGTTCCTCGGCGCTGCCCTGGAAGAGCAAACCACAATATCAAACACAACATAAGCATCGCAAGGACAACAGGGTGAAGAACCTTGATACCATGGGCTTTTGCGATTGCGCCCGTGATGAAAGGGAAAATGCATCCACCCGCGCTCCCCAGAGCACAGGCGAAACCGACGGCTGCAACATGGAGATGCTTTGGCAACAGTGCGGCCTGGGCAATAACCGCCTCTGGGTAAAGGGGCCCCAGGAAGAAGCCCAGTAATGTTACTGCGATCATGGATAGGTGGAGGTCCGTGGCGAGCCAGAAACCAATATGGCACACCACACAGGCCAATAAGTACACAACAATAACAAGACGTTGCCGCTTGAAGTAGGGTGTGATGAACCCAAGACACACACGGCCAACGGTCAGTCCTCCCCAATACATGAATGTGACCACGCCTGCCACAGACGGTGGTGTATTCCGGAGATCCACGAGGAACGTGAAGACCCATCCTCCAACGGTGACCTCAATGCCCACATAGACCAACAGGAATAGACTGATGATCCATGTCGAGACCAAACCTAATGATTCAAGCGTTGGGTTCTTTAATGTGGTGTTGCGTCTTGACGAGTCTCGGTCATCTTGTTGCACGTTGTCCCCAGGAACACCCAGTTCGCTGGCTTCAACCAGCGAGCCTCTTGCTGACCAGAATGCAGCGACCGAAGTCACAAACTCGATGGTTGCTGCAATACCCATTATATAGTAGAAGTGGTACCAAATGCAGCCTCTCTGGGTGATCACATAAGTGGCCGTAAGCGGTGCCAAAGCCGCCCCCAGACCATAAAACGCGTGGAGGATCCCCATTAGCTGGCTGCTATTATGCATTGCACCAATCCAAGCATTCCACGATGCATCCACAATGCCATTTCCCAGGCCAGCTAGGATGAATATCGTAATAAGAAGCGGGAAGGGAGGATGCTGGGTCGTGGCAAAGTAGGAGATAACATGCATCCCCGTGCCCAGCAAGGCAATTCCGCGCTGTCCGAAGCGCTCGTGTATCCAGCTATTAGCCATGGCAGCGGTAGCGTAGCCAAGAAATGGCGAAAGGAACACTACAGAAACCGTGGTATAGTCTGCGTCGTAATATCGACCCAGCTATTAAGAGATGAAGGGAAGAGAAGTGGTTAGCAGCCAATATTCAGAAAGTGCCGCGCATATATCCGACGGATGAACCTACATAGTGAATCATGGCCTACCGATAGCAAGCCTATTAGTACAAGCTCCCTGAGAATGGACTTCTGTGAGCCACTTACCCCGTATGCGCCATCGTTTGCGCCGACCACAATGAAGCTGTAGAATGTTGCCAGGACACGCCACAGGTTCACTGAAGGTTCATTCCACCTTTCTGGCTGCTGCCGTGAGTAGGAGTCGCCTGCTTCACTGACATTATCCCGGTCTCGTCCATCTGCCTGGTAAGAACCATAAGACACATAGGCCGAGTCTGATAATAAAGGGGCCTGTGACGCCAAGTCCTGCTGTGTGCTCATCATTCATGCGGTATCTTGCCTTCCGGGATGCGATGTTGTATGTGAATAAGACAAGGATTTAGGCTTTAATTACACCAAAGTGTTTGGTGTAGATATTAACGTCAGACGGTAGGAGGTGTAACAAGCAGGCCGGCAGCAAGCAGAAAAGAAAGAGAGGGAGGGAAAGGAATGGAAATAAGAGAAAAAACGGACACAGCCGACGGAGGCAGAGGCAAATCCTACGCATCTAGTCTTACTAAGCGTACAGGCACATAGTTATCAAAGCCCTCACTGCTGGAAGGGTTGCAATACATCAGAATAATGAGTGTAGTAAACGTTTACGTTACATCTGTATCTAGGGAATGCCACATGGAGGTTTCTTTTCACTTGGATATAGATTGTGCCACTAATACAGTAGTCATGAGGTAATTATCAGCATAATACTCGCAGGATTATACTTTTGGTCGTTCCCAGTCCGTCGTTTGTCTTTGCCCTTTTTTTTTTTTTTTTTTTCGTTTTGCTCCCTCTTGGATAATTCAACTAAGAACAAGGTAAATCAACGTAGGCAAACGAAAAAGAAAGGCTAGACAACAAAATATTCCACAAACAGTAATACTTCACATAACTAGCGCAGCTACATCTTCAAATACACTGTCAATAGTTCGAACAAGACGACTCACGATCTCGTCCACATCTTCTTTATGGACAATGTACGGTGGTGCAAGCAACACGTGGTCACCATTACAACCATCAACCGCACCAGTGGCGGCAAATAGGCAGATATCGTATCCCCTTTCCATTCCCCTGGACTGCATGCGCTTGCTGATGGTGAATGCCGGAGAAAAAGGAGTCTTGGTGGGTGGATCAGCCATGAATTCAACTGCCCAAAAGAGACCACGCCCTCTGATATCTCCGACGTATGGATGATCGCCCAGGTGTAGCTTTAGTTGTTGGCCCAGATACTGACCCATCTTGCGACAGTTCTCAACGAGGTTTTCCTCTTTGATAATACGCTGGACCTCGACTGCTGCTGCGCAGCCCAGGGGGTGGGACTGGTAGGTCTGACCGTGGACAAAATACCCACCACCGTGTCTCAATCCATCCAAGACACGGTCGTTGACAAGTAACCCAGAAATGGTTCCATATCCGGCGGCGAGACCCTTTCCTACGAGCTCAATATCTGGAGCGACGCCATCCTCCTGCCAGGCATGTGTGATTCCGGTCCGGCCCATGCCGCACATAATCTCGTCGAAGACTAGGAGGGCACCATAGCGGTCGCATACATCCCGCACGGCTTGCAAATATCCTGGTAGTGCAGTAACACAGCCCAGGGCCTAAATGTTCAGACATATCAATCTCTCATCCTAACCAACTAAACCATGCTGGGGGTCCATGATCACCTACCGTCCCGACCATCGGTTCCAGGAAAACCGCACAGACCGTTTCAGGCCCAAGTCGTTGGAACTCGTTGTCCAGCTCGTCCTTGAGTCGAGCTACATATGTCTCCGGATCCTCATTTTCCATGAGGCCGTGGTATGGATCGCACGCTGAGACATGGGAGATATTAGAGGTCAAAATGGAATTAAATCGAGTCTTCCTCGGCTTAAAATCTCCTAATGCCAATGCTCCTAAAGTGCACCCATGCCACGAACCGTGCCTGGAAATGAACCTGGTTCGCCGTGTGTTCGGCGACTGCTCCTCGAAGTACTGATAAGCCAGTTTCATGGCCGCTTCGACGGCTTCGGAACCTATGTAGTTCACAAATTTAGTTCACGAGTTCGTACTGAATGGTCCCTTGACGCGAGGGATGATGCATAGAAAAACAGAAGAGGGGAGTTGATTGGTTACCAGATCCAAGAATGCACGCCCGAGACAACTTTCCTCCTGTGGACTCGACCAAAAGATCTGCAAGGTCCATTGCTGGTGTATTTGGGAAAAATCCAGGGTGGCAGTACTCCACTTGGTCAAGTTGGGACATTATAGCCTTCTTGACACGACCTACGCCGTGGCCGATTGCAGAAACAGCCGCTCCGCTCGTGGCGTCTAGTATTTTCTGTCCATTTTCGAGGAAAATATAAATGCCCTCGGCTGACTTTACGGAAGGGACCGTTGGGTCATGGGTGACATTCTTGTACAGGTATGCTGGCTCCGCCGCGGATCCCATTGTACTGTGATAGTATAGATTGTATCTTGCGGGGAGTTTAAATGATGAGAATCTCTTAATCACGAAATCGTGAAACAGTTGGGCCTTCCACACGCTTGAATAAATAGTTGGGTCTTGAGCAATACATAGGTATATCAACATCAGATGCTTTTTTTGTTCTTTTACCGAAGCTTCCGATCAATTTCAGTCTACATGGTAAAAGTAACTACGGTAGCCAGTCAGTATGGCTAGATTGAGTTGTAGCCTTCGCATTAATACGTTTATCGTAGAGGGTGTGGCAAGTCTAGGCCTTATGCGACAATTGTGAACCATTTCTTCGCGAAATGCTACCTATTCCGACTCTACATCTGTAGCTTCTTCGGAGTTAGAATTCCTTCCTCAACCCTGACAGACTATGGTTCACCACATTGCGTTCCGTGTGGAAGGCTGAAGGCGTGTCTGCAGTTCTTAGCATACTCTAGCGCAATTCAATATCCACATATAGCATAGGTTGCATCAACATATCCGATATCATGTTACCTTGCAGGTTCAAGCTAACAGTAGTGACTCATAGAATATAGCCTTCCTCGAATAAGTGCTAATCTAGGGTAGTAACACGGCATCGACAACGATGTAGACAGAAGTGGCTTGCGCAAAGGACACCTAACACGTAGTGCTAAATTGCATATGTGACATGAAGCTCAGTTATTTTGCTAGTTGGAATTAAAATCATAGCGAATAGCGGAATGTTGCATTCCCAGGGTTCCGGGTATGTGGTGTGGTGTGGCATGCTCCGTTTGCGTCGAGTGCAGACAGCAAGCCATCTTAACTGGAAAATGTAGACAGGATTTAAGTTCAACCTTCGCTATATGACAAATGCTTAATTCACGGACACATGCTGGTCATCGATTAAAATGATCAGATCTCGTATACGACTGGTTAATGTATAGGTCGCTTAGGGTGTGGAAGCAGTCCCTTTCGGGTAGGAGATAGATATCGGCTGTCAGTACAAGACCCACAGGATTAGGTTGTCATATGCAGAGTGAACCAGAGATTGTGCAGAATAGCCGACCCATCTGAGCACAGTTATTGTGGGATATGACATTCAAGTACCCGACATTGAGCTCTGGATACGCCGGAAATGTGGTTACATTCCCTGGATCTGCTCTCAAGGCTAGTGACACCAGAAGGATCGCTGCAAATGGCAACTTCCGAATTTTGGCACTCTGAGAAGCTAGATCTTTATCTTGTCCGTATCCTAGTATACCTGCAAGCTAGATAAGGCTCCTCGTTACACGAGAGATAGTAGCAACTAGAGATGGAGCTACAGGTGTAAATGTCATAAGATCGCAGTTCAAGGCTAGGCCAATCTTTCGCAGTAGGTACTTCGGAATAGGAAACATTCGTAATATTTTACCTCATACAGATCTCCCTGTCATGTATGTAATGATCATATACGCAACGGGAAAAATCTTAAATCTCATAGCTGCCCACCACCAGGCTTACCTAGGAGAGCGGCATCCAGTTGTCGTTAGATAACTTAAATGTTAATAATACCGGTGCATACGTTTCGATACCCTTGCTGCTTTCCATTATCTGTTTAGTTGCCATTTTAATACGTTCGGCGGTTCTTGAAAGATCCTCAATCGTGATCACAGGCGGCATAATGGAGTCCCCTGAATATGAGCTGCTGTACCTCAAAGAGAACCCTAAAGCTATCTTTTTTACAGATTTTGATGGAACTATTACTCTGAAAGACTGTATGACACTCTTCCCTAAGGCTTTTTTTGGTCTTTCCCTCCGTCATGATACTCAGACACGCCCGTCGCTGACAGCAATCTAGGCAATGACTATCTGGTACTATGTCGACCCCAATATCCAATCTCCGTAGCTTACCTGATGTGAAGGTAGATAACTTTGGGTTTGGGATGGAAATGCGACGGAAATTGGAGATGGAAGTCATGAAAGGACATATGGCTTTCAGGTAAGAATTCGCTATCCATCCGTATGCCATTTCTGTCATTTCACACAGCCACTTGACCAACTCCACCAATAGAGATGCATTCCACGCCATGCTCCAGAGTGTACAGATGCCGTTAGCGGATTGTCTGCGAATTGTACAGGATAATATTCAGCTTGATCCCCACTTCCTGGATTTCTATTATTGGGCAAAAGGGTGTAATATCCCTATAGTTGTGCTCTCTTCTGGGATGACTCCTTTCATAACCATGTTGCTGGAGTCCGTTCTGGGCAGCAATCCAGAAAATATATTTGTTGTTGCCAATGACGTTGAGCCACACAGCTTCGGCGACAAGACGAGTGGGAGTGGATGGCGGATTAAATACCGTGACGACAGGTAAGGGCAACACATTTGCTGAGCTGTTGAGTGAGTCTTCACTAAACCGAAATGATGAACTATATAGTGCCTTTGGTCATGATAAATCACTCGAGATCAAGCCGTACTTTGGGCTACCCAGCGGAAATTGTCCTCTACTTTTTTACGCTGGAGATGGTGTCTCGGATTTATCTGCCGCATCGCAAACTCACGTTCTTTTTGCAAAGGAGGGTTTGGGTGAGTTCTCCTGGTGAATTACTTTCACAATCTCATATCCACCCGCATGGTTGGCTACTTGCAATTGATAATAAGCGAGCCTAACGCATGAGGTAGACCTAGTAGATCATTGCAAGGAAAGGGGAATTCCGTTTATCCCCTTCGACAACTGGAGCTCTATCCTTGACACAATGCAAGGTATTTATGAAGGTCTGTCTAGGGCAGGAATCACGGGTTATTCCAACGTTGTATAATAATCTAGGAGGCTCTGTGACCTGATACACTGGAACACAAGGCGCTTATGCCACTTTATTCTCCGATCAAAGTCTCATGTATCTGCAGGATATGAATTGAACTTCTGATTATATTTTTTTCTTCCGAGTTGAGACTCCCACGGGCAACATCATTATAGTAGTATAATCGTGGTTAGTATTAGGGGTTGTCCAACGCTTGCCTGGTCCCCCCTCGTGTGATATCCAGAATATGTGATATTTTAAGAGACTGATCTCCGTTGAGTAATATTTGTGAACAGATAATATCTAGATACGGTCGTTCAAGTTTGATATCTGGGTATACTGGAGACCTTCGTCTATAGGACACGAAAGTACAGTTAGAATATTGCTTAGATCCCTCAAGCCTGCCAATCCATTTCCTCTCCTTTCTCATTTGTGTATTGTCTGTAGAGACTTGAGGCTGTTAAGCTTCTCCCCCTCTCCGCCCACACAACATCTTTTCTTTTAAATCACAGGGTAAGGTCCTTTGGAAGGCCTTAGCCTCTATTCGAAACCGGCAGTTCGATAGAAATAAGAAAGGAATATTGGAATGTCAACATGAGCATGTGTATGGCCTAGGGTTTATAGAGAAGAGACACTCACATCTTTACATGTCGCTTTCCTGTTCTACTTTCAAGTGAAATACCAGGTAGCTATCGAGCTAAGGCACTTTTATGTTTTGTTAGGAGACATAAATGTATGGGTATAGAGCATTAGTGTTAATATCATTTACTCCCCAGGACGCAGTGGATTGGAATTCAGTCAGGGTCAATAACTATGGACAAATGATACAGAGCCCTACGCAACTACCACTACTATACAGTCCGACTGGTAGTACAGGTTCTACATCGCCACAACATTTCCAAACGCATCTCATACCACCACGACGGTCTTCTATGTATCCTCAAGCAGTCTCATTATGGCCTGGTTCTTGTTGAACCAGTCCCATAGTTGAGCTCCCGAGAGATCCATCCCCATGTCAACATCCCCAAATACTGTAGGCTCGACCAGCCCATCTCCAAGGCCTATTCTGTCCCCGTTAAACTCGTCAAGTGATACTATGTGGCTTGGGGTATCTATAGTATTCGTGGTCCCCAAGTCTCTTGCCATCGCGTCAGGGTGCAATATATTAAGCCCACGATTGTTTAAGATTATGCCGGCAAATATGTTGATAGACTGCGGCTAAGCTATTGACTAAGGTATTCTTCCTGGCCTACCGCTTATATAGAATTTGATCTTAATATACTTAGCTATAATATTATATAATATCCAAAAGAGATAATATTATTTACTATATATACTATATATACCAGGATTTAATATAGAACTAAATATTTTAATAAGATCTTATATATACTTAAGGTCTAAGGCCTCTAATATTTTAATAATATGATAGAACAATATAATAAAAAAAAGATTAGATAATAGTTCTATATCTTTTAATTAGATTAATTTTAATAAAAATAGAATAGAGTATTACTATTAATAAACCAATTAATATATACTTTAAGAAACACCGTCTTCTCTTATACTTTAGTAATTATAGCAATATATTAGTTATATTTATAAAGAGTATCTTGTTATGTCCGGGGCTTTATAGTCAAATCTAAGACCAGTTAGCGGACCACGTTCCAAGGGTTACTAATCTAGTATTATTTATTAATTTCTATTATCACAGGGATACAGTCGATATAAGACTACTATTAATGCTAGACTGCCGTCATTACAGGGATATAGTCAATATAAGATTACTATTAATACTAGACTTAAGTTTAAAGAACTAGAGCTATTAAATATATATATCTAATAATTAAAAAATTATAAATAAGTTAAGACTAGTTATACTATTAAAGATAATTTTATAATAATAATATAAATTAAATCTAAAGAATTAAATTAAATATATAAAATAAATATTTTTATATATTCTTATTTATTATATTATTACTATAATTTTTTATATTAACAATATACTATATCTTATTAATATTATAAATTTATTATATTATTAATATATTTAGTTATATTATTACTATAATATATATAATTTTATTATAATAACTAATATTAATATTTATAGTTTTTTTTTAAAATAAATACTAGATAAATAATTTATTAGATATCTTTTATCTAAGAATTAACTATTATTATTCTATTATTATTCTATCTTATATATCCATCTTTAATAAGATGTATTAGACAAGGATCTATAATATATCTCTAGTAGTAGCGATATATTCTTAATAAAATATTAATATAGATGGCTTTTTAAAGAAAATACTTTAATAGATGAGCGTTAATATAGAAAGACTAATTATTTAATTAAAATATTTTACAGTTTTATAATAATCTAGATCTAATATATACTCTTTATTTACCTTGTAATAGTTCTATTACTAGTTAAGTATTGGAAGTATCTTAAGTAGACTGCGGCATATCCGCTCCAACAGATATAAGATCTAATACTATATCTATAAATTATAAATAGTAGATATAGCTTTAATACTATATTTTTAGTGAAGATATCTAAAAATATAGATATATAGATAGTTTTAAATTATTTATACTAGTATAACTCTTGCTTACTTTTGTAAATATAGACTATTATCTAATATTAATATAGCTTACTAATATTTTTTAATTTAAAAAGAATAAACGTTTTATCTTAATAAAACTAATATTTTTAATTTATTTTCTATAATATAAAAAATTATAAAATTAATATATATCTAAGACTTTACTATATAATTGTTACATATAATATAATAATTTTAGTAGTCTAGACTTTAATTATAAGTATAGCTATAAATAATAAATTTTAAGATAATTTATATTAAAAAAATATATATTTACTATTATAAATTATTAAAAATTTTATAATAAATACAAAAAGCTAGAAATAAAATATTTACTTTTTAATAATATACTTTCATTTTAGATTTAAAATAATATTGTATTTTATAACTATTTATATATTGGATTTAAGTATATTATGATAGTAAAAATTTAAAAAGTTATAAATAGAAACTCTTAAAATATAGATCTAAATAATTTTTAAAGTCCTATAGATATTTTACAAATATTTATAGAATTTTTAAAATATTCTTTAAATATTTATACTAAAGAATATTTTAATTAATTATTGGAATTTAATTTATTATAAATTAAATTAAACTATAATATTATATACTAGTAATAAAAATAGAAAAGGTTTTATTAATTAAAATATAAATTTTTCTATTTTTATTACTTTAAATATTTTTAATTTTATATTTATTAATTTCTTAATATTTTAATTATAGATTTTATTTATTAATTTAGATTTTATTAATTTTAATTTTAATTAAATATATTTTAATAATCTCTCTAATTTTATTAGTATCTAAATATCTATTATATTTATTTTATTAAGTTATAACTATTATATTCTCTAGTGTCTTTTATATTAATTTATTTTTTTTAGAAAATTAGATCTTATATTTTTTTTAATTTAATTAATAGTAATATAAATAATTCATATAAAAAGTTTATTAATTAATAGTTTATAATTAAATATAAATTATAATCTAATATTGAAAATATAATTTATTAAAAATTAAAAATTAAATATTATATTTAGAATAGTTTTAACTAGATTATAAATAAAAAAAATAGAAAGCTAAAGATTTTATAAATAATGTATTTTAATACTATTAACTATCTAAAATATTACCATTTTAAATTTTTATTTATAATAGTATATTTTAAAATTAGATTATATTTAAGAAAAGCTAACTTTAAAATTAATTAATTTATTAAATAAATAATATATTAATTAAAATGTTTTAAATAATATTATTATAGGAATCTAGTTCTTTATAATTAAATAATTAATTTTATGATTTATTTAGCTAAGTATATTAAATATATAATTTTGTAAAAACTATTTTTTTAAATACTAGTCTAAGATTTA
Organism: Aspergillus oryzae RIB40; assembly: GCF_000184455.2. NCBI lineage: Eukaryota > Fungi > Ascomycota > Eurotiomycetes > Eurotiales > Aspergillaceae > Aspergillus > Aspergillus oryzae. The sequence continues at coordinate 6,492,123 of NC_036435.1, read as the reverse complement.
TTTTAATTATATATTTATTTTTTTAAATTATTAAATATTTTTAATTTTATTATATAATAAAGATTATTTAATAATTATTTATTAAATCTATAATTCTATTTATATAAATTACTTAATACTATTTTCATATAATAATCTAGAATAACTAAAAAAAGATTTTATAGAGATTTTTAAAAAGTTTTTAATTATTAATAATCTTAGATTACTAGATCTCTCTATTTTATTAATTATAATTAAAATTATTATAAAGTCTTTTTAAATTTAAATATATCCATAGTTTCTATACGAATAAAATATCTTAATAAAACTATAATTTAAATTCTAATTAATTATAATATTTTAATATTAAATATTCAAAACTATTTTTAATTATAGTATTTATTAAATCTTTTAATTTTCTAAATTTTTTATATTATATATATAATTTAGCGTAGTTTAAATAAATATTTTTAAAAAACTAAAAATAGTGCTATTTAATAAGAAGATTAAATTAAAGTAATTTAAAAAAAGATCTATTTTTTTAAAGTAAATAGAACATATCTAATAATATCTAGATTATAAATATATTAAAAAAAATATTTTTTTTTATTTATAAAATCTATTTATATTTTAATTAATTAAAATACGAAAGATTTAAAAATTTATAGTATTAAAAAATATTTATAGTTTTTTAAATACAACTTATGTTGACCCTAATTTAAAATATTTAAATATAATGAAATTTAATTAAAAAAATAGTATTAAATTAAATATCTTCTTTTTTTAACTAAGTCTTTTTTTAATTTTACTATAATATTTATAATAAACTTTTTTTTATGTTTAATATAATTAAAGTAAAGCTTAAAAATAAAGATATAATTTAGAAAAAAACAATATTTTAGATATTTTAAATAGTAAGTAAATTTCTTTTTTAAATACTATACTATTATTAATTATAAAATTTATAGTAATATTTATACTTTAGTAATAATCTTATCTCTATTAAAAAATCTTTAATACTTTGTTTCTATTAATTAATAGAATGCATATAAGATAGATTTATTTCTAATCCAACCTAGTAGATTATCTCATCAAGTTTGATGTGTTAGGGTTCATCGTTTGTCAGAAGCTCCCTCCCCGCTTTAACCAGAGGGTATTGGATCCCCGATTGTGCTTCAAAAACGGAAATGTAGTAGATACAAAAGCCGCCCCTCCCACGATGACCTGGGCTTGTCCAAGAATGCCCCTATTTCTCACCGTGCATTATGACATAGATCATCCTTGCCTTGATTCCATCCATCACCACACTGTGAAGGTTCATCACTGCTGCTTGTAAGGCTTTTCCCCAGCATAGTTGCCAACAGGATCATAGTTGGCAACTACAATATACATGCCACTTTCACACTTCCTCGAGGATACAGCCATACCGACTTTGGAAGAATCCGCCCAAACAACCTAGTTGTAAAAGATTCATAAGCTACTTCCAATGCCATACAGTGAATCTTATGGTGTATATCACTTACTTGAGTGTAATGTCCACAGATCGCATTGGGCCCGCATGTATTGCTATCGTAATTATAGTCTTTATGTTCATTATGCCACGCATCTATTGCCTGTTTCACAAGATCCGCTGGATCACTGCCCTCATATAAGTTTTGCCCGGCACGATTATGCTCGAATTTGCAGCTATCGGCTAATTGCTGGGCAGCTGTGGCGAGACCTTCATCCCACTCGATGGGCTTCATGTTACTAGCGCTTGGCGTCACGGAAGATCGGTCTTGAGTATCCATAGTTAATGGAGAATATAATTCAACATAATGTAATTTCGCACTTACGGTTGTTATGAAGGGAAACAGCCCGTTGCTATCCATGTTAGGAATATATCCACAGTTTGGTTCTGATTTGCATGTCAAACATACCTTGTCTGCATCGGTGAATGAAGCTCGAGCTCCAGAGATACAAAATAGCATAATCGCAACAAAGCTGACTGGGGACTTCATTTTGGCGATCAGGTTGTTCAGTTCATAAAGGATAAGCTCATTGAATGTAGGCAGAAGGGGCTATGGGCATAAGGCTTTAACCAATGCGTTACCAAGGTGCCTTGAAGTCGAATAAACCCTGAAGATGTCGGAGAATATCTTGCGATGAGGAGTTTGTTGGATGTTTTGTACGGGCTTGACCCCTTTTTGTGTTGAATTATATACCTTTTAAGTTTAATAGCTGTGGGGGCTTTTGTATGATTTATTATTTACTCTTTCATTTTAGAATGTCGATCAACTAACTGAACTAATCAAAGGTTGGTAAGGGTTTATGTGGAGTCTGATAGTCATGGCACTAGTTGTGCCCGGAAGCCTGAGCTTCAAAATTATTCCGTATATTGATCCAAAAGTGGAAACACGAGGCTACATTTAATTACATTGCAGATCCATCAAAGAATCTGTGGAACGAAAAATCTTCCCATTCGTCCGTACATCATGGGCGAATATTTTGTAAGGTATTCTCAGGTCAACAGAATCTTTTGAGTAGGCACCTCTATTCAAGCGTAATTTAGTCACTCTTTTTAATTGCTAAAATCACAACCCAAGTAAACTCTACCCAACCGGTACTTTGGTTGCTTAGCGTTTATCGGTCTCCGTAGTCTTCCAATCAATTTAGCGATTAAGGCCATCGGAGCTGAAATGAAGATCATCGGTACTAGAATGAAGATCATCAAAGCTTGAAGATGCCCTGTCAGGATATTTGACCCGGGGTTCCCTTACAACAACCAGTCAGGGGGTCATATCCACTGAAGATCAATTTGACTACCTTCCTCGTTAAGTGTTACGACCCTCAATTCTGTTGTAGAAGCAATACTTATCTAGAAGCCTAGTGTCAGATTTAACGGTTGATGGTTCCACTCATCAACTGGAAGTAAGAAGACTATGCAAGACGCCAATCAATTGATACTACAACAGTGGACCCGCCATATATGATTTTTTTATATTATTCTATTGCCTAACACATGATTGCACATGCTTACAGAACTAAGACGATTTCAGCTAATTAGTATTCCCTTGACGTTGGCCAATTTGAACACCAAGACAAAATGTTATTTATACTTGAATGTACTGTCTTTCATTCGCATTTGCGCAACTTATGCAGACTGGACGTCATAAGGTGTTATAATACGATTCAAGAAACCTGCCAGACGATGTGACATTGATATTCCCCGATGATAATTGGGGTAATGTCCAGAGACTGCCTACAGAGAAGAAGTGACAGAGATCTGGTGGCATTGGTGTAAGGTTACCCTCTGGTTCTCTAATAATTATCTTATTCTTCTAATCATGCTCTTAGCTTTACTATTATTTCGACTATATTAGTAGATCTAAGAGCTGAAAATGATAAAACAATAACAATCTGATTAGTCGCCTCTTATCTTATTTAAGGGAACTATTATTTAAATCTCTATAGCCTAAGATATATAAGAAGCTGTTATAAGCCTATAAGCGTGGAGTCGATAGAGTTTAGATTATTGATATTAGTGGTATCAAATCTATAGAGATTTCTCTTTTATTTATTCTGAACCTTGCGTGGACTATGCTCTAGTTTAATTTTAATACTATTTCTCTATATCTAAAAGCTTTTGCCACACGAGAATTTAGTAATAAATACTCTAAGCAGATTATATTAACTTTGATAGAATATAGCTATCTAATAGATCTATGTAAATTTAAAATACTGGAATTAATAATATATTCTATATTTAACTCTAATTGTGTTGGACAGAGAAAGCCCTGAATCACGCCCTTTGAGCTGACAGTTGTATGGCCAGTTTGGCAGCCGGACTAAAGGATGCAGCACCCCCAGATGTTCGACTAGCAAGTCAATAAACTAGTATAAACTTCGGGTGATCCAGTACCGAAGCAAATTCTTCGCATGATCATTCCCTACATTCGTAGCCAAGTCCGACACGCATGGTGGCTTGGTAAGGAATATTCCACAAATGGGAGACCAAATAGTCAGCTTGGCTTGTGGCACTTTAGACCCGTCTCCACCTCTTTTAGGTATAGTAAAACGTGTCCCGTGACTATCTTTTGGGGGTATTGCGATTATAATGTTCTTCAGATTCGTTAGTGCCAGAGCAGCTACGTTCATCATGAAGGCATTCTTGGACAGGCTTGCACCAAACTATACATTTGTCTCAGATGAGTACATTAACGTAGGACCTTGACAGTTGAGTTTGGTAAGCAGTACATATTAAGTAGGTCTCATTTCTAGAGCAGAAGTCTTCAGTACAGGAGAGGACAGAATTATAAGCTCTTAATTCGTCACTATTCTTTCCAGTGCTTTATAGCGGTTGCTGGGGCCGCTAGGCTTGTGAAGAGCTACACCACAGACGGATCCGAGCTGTGAAGATGGATTCTGACGTTCACTTCGCCTATTTTTGCTCACTTGATCCTGTTGGCGAGGTAATTAGTCTCATGATGGAGACGACGAATATTTCCAAAAGAGAGACTTACGTTTCATTCCAAGACAGCAACAACGTGCCTCGCCGGACAGCGATGTCACTAACAAGAGTTGTTGCAACACCAGCACTGGTTCCAAAATACACCACCGCAGCCACCACATGTGAAACCCGCATCTCTGCAACGCTCATGGCATGGTTGGCCGTTGTCGCAGAAGCCATGTTGCTCCCACCCAGGCTGTGAGGAGCCGTCGCAACGAGCCATCACTGCAACCACCGATGTTGCTATGGCGAGGAATAGAGAGTACTTCATCTTTCCGTCTGAATCCGACGCAATTCTGTGGATGGAAAAGAAGGGCGAAAGAACAAATGGAGTTCGGGTTCGATAGAAGGGATCTTATTTATATTCTATTGAAGGTGCACCGCACAATGTGGAGCAGACTGTTTTGTCAAACCCTTCATCGGCTCTATTTATGGCCCATCCAACGTAGCAATGGGAGTGAATGATCGCCATAAGTTCTGTCTGGCTGGACGCTGATCTCAGTACGCGTCTGCAAATCTCGTGGTGGATGGCTGGTCGATTGAGTTAAGATACGTGTTCAACGTTACTTTTCCAGCCCCACTGATCGGACACCAGCACTTGGTACTAGCCAATTACGACGACCACAGCTCGTATTGCCACCAAGAATGGCTAGCCCTGGTGAAGATCAAGTTTCTCGAAGGAGACAAGATATTCTTTGGAATAAGCAAAGCTTTCAGGGTACCCTTGGGCTACGTCGAATGAGGCGCGAATTACAGGGCAACCCCCCTTGTATCCGGACTGGTTAGGGCTGGTTCGGTCTCCGCATATACGAATACGAAGGGGCTCTAACCTTCGTAAACAGAATCACCCCTTTGTTTCGGATTGCCCCCATCGGTGTTAAATTGAAAAGTGTCGACTGTGTTGCATTTAATCACAGGGGCTATGGGGATACTCATTTCTTTCTTCGTCAAGTAAACCCGTGAGTGCTGTGGTTTGTTGAGCGAAAGAACACCCATGGCTATTGTCGATGAAGTTTTTTGGGGAAGCGGAGACTGCCTTGTTAAACCCAACTTCTGCCACGGCACTAGCCCCGATGGCGGAACCACTGATGCTGATCTTCATTTGAGAGGGTTTGTATAGATGGTTGTCTCGTATCCTCTTTGAGGTAGCGCAATCCGTCTCGCCTGTCACATTCTAGCGGTGATACAATAGAACGTCAGACGAACAAACACACCGTTATTGTAAAATGGCATCCCCCACCTGATGGAGTTCAAAGCTGATGAAGAGGCTCTACACCTAATGGGAGTATGATTAGTTGGATGGTATCGATTCCGGAGTACGGAAGGCATTACTTGTGACAGCTACTAGTGCCGCCTCCCAACGCCCTGCTGCGCCTCTTTGATCAGAGTACCGACAGAACAGCACCAACAAACCAACCTCCCTGTCCCCTATAATGTCACTCAATATGAACATCAAGGAAGGCAATGAAGAACACCATTCCCTCATGGACAGTACACACCGGGGAATGTCTGCAAATGCAGCTCCGGAGACAATCGAGTTAACCGTACCGGAGAGTCTGAAGCGGGAGGTGTATCTGGTCATATATACTCAATATCTGACTACTACACTTTGATTAGCTACTGGGGGATGCTGCGCTGGCTTTTGTCCTTCATCTTGCTTGGTAGCACAACGGCCATTCTGGTCTCCAAATCTGTCCCCGGCCTCGTGCCCTTCGCCATTGTCAACGAGCTCTGTGTGGGTCTATCACCATGCGATTCATATCTACAACCATAATTGGTGGTCCACATGTGAATGAATGACCGGAAGGCTAACTTAATCGATTCGCTTTCCAAGGCTGGTGCACATATACTTACAGTGTTCCCATCGCTGAGGCATTCCCATTCACCCACCAACCCACGCCCACCTACAGTATGGCTGGTTCAGTTTGTCGCCCTGCTTACCCTAACCCTGGCTGCCGTGGCGACCAGCATCACATTACTATTGAAGACTCTTGGATTCAAAAACGAAAGGCATGGCGCTCTATGCTACAACAAAAGCGGTGGACGCTACCGGTGTCGCAGTGCGCGTAGCCAAACGTATGATATGTCATTGGTCTGTCTTGGTGGCTCTATAGCAGTTCTGTAAGTAGCCGTCACGCTATCCACGCTATTGACCCTTTCTTTGAACCTAGATCACAAATCCTGCAGCTACGGTTACTAATGAGCTCCCTTACCACCAGGATACCAATCCTTATTCAACTCTTTTGTATATGCATGGTGAATAGATCCAGGTTTACAGAGCAGGAGGTAGCGGCACATTATCAAAAGGTAAAAGCCTTACAGACTGCTGTGGACACCAATAGCGGGTGGCGGTTCTGTGGAGACGGATGTGTAGACATTGCCCGCGCGGTAAAGCAAGGCTAGGCAGAGGGCAAGGCGCAGTCTAGAACACGAAATTAGCTTAACTATGCAGTTTAAGCCACTCCGCTGGTATACAATAAGTGAGTCCAAGTTATCGCAATCACACCTCTCAATGCCGCACACCAACATTTCTAAATTCAATAGACAATCTTCTTACCCACCCCGCCACTCTCCAAGCTCTATCCAGTGAACTCATAACAGCGAATCTCACCCTCCCCTACCCGAAATGGAACGAAGTCTGCGACCTCCCTTATCTCGATGCTTGTATTCAAGAAGCTGTCCGTCTGCACCCCCCCTTCGCACTTGTCCTCGGGCGTGTTGTCCCTGCTGGCGGCGTCACAGTCCTGAATCACTATCTGCCTGAAGGAACTTTAGTTGGTGGGAACCCCTACGTGGTAAATCGACACGCGGAAACATTCGGGCCCGATGTCGAGGAGTGGAGGCCAGAGAGATGGCTTGAGGGGGAAGGGCGCAAGAGGCTCGAGCAGAGCGTTCCTACGGTAAGTGTCAACCCTTTGCTAACTAATTCGACTCATGGCTGAGTAGCTAACTGGGGCAGTTTGATGCCGGACGGCGTGTCTGTCTTGGCAAGTATATTGGGATACTTGAACTGAAAAGATTAGTTCCCTTCTTGGTGTTAAAATACGACGTGAGTTCTCGCTTTATTGAGGATATTGACCCGGTGTTGAATTAGGTGGTTGCTAATAGGATACTATAGATGAAGATCATTGATCCGGAGAGGTTTTCGGTGGAGAACGGCTTTTTCTTCAAGCAGCGCGGGTTTTATTGCAATATTACGAGACGGAAGGAGGGATCAGACCGGGACAAGGCGGATCCAAAGTAGAGCAGGCGAACAGGCTACCTAAGGGCCAGCTGATGCTTACAAGTACATGTAGGCGATAGATGTTACTACCTACTTCCAGATAAGCATGGAAGAGAAACTCCCCAAAGTAAAATCCAGGCCTTCACAAACACACCTCGAGAGATACCCTGCCCTGCCAGGTGTTAAGAATGCTCTCTAATCCGACTGGGGTCATATCGGGGCATCTTTTGGAAAATTAGAAGACAATTGGAGTGCTCAACCCTGCTACTCAGTAGACTACTTTTCATCAAGGGGCCAACAGTCTAAAATTGGGATGTTCCGTTAATCAAACTAGACTTAAACATTCGACTCTGGTTGTCTATGTTCCTGCTATTGTTGGTATTTTCTCGTTTGACAATAGGGTCACGGCGTATGCATGATATGTGTGGGCCCTACCCCCTATCCTTTTCAAATCAGCTGAAATTGCTACCTAAGCTGGTTTTCAAGGCCCACCAAAAGTGCCTTAGTTCACGAAGTATTCAGCTGGTTCTGTTTCCTCGATGTGGCAAGCGTTGCTTCGACAGGTGTATATATAGCGTACTATCGCCCATATCCACACATTCTGTCAAGGCCCTCCCTACACTATTGATAAACCTTCCCCCCTCTCAATATAAGTACGAATTGCCATTATCAAAGCTCTTCCTTAGAAGTGCTACCACCACCGGTTCCGCAGTATAACCCCGTGTCCCACAATGGACTCGTCGAACTTTGCACCGCCTTGTCGTCAGTTAACTCCACCCTTCCATCAGATCCCGGCATCCTGTTCGACTGTGGACGTCCGGGTGATAGATACGTAAGTCAGGTCCATGTTTCTCCCGACACATCCACCTAACTCCCTTGATCTATAGTAATACATACCTTTACCTGAAGCCCGGGGCCTTCTACGAGCCAGCCATCCCTAGTGACGGACCGCGCGTGCCCTCCTACTGCTTCCTCCTCTCGCATGGCGATCGCCACCTTGTTTTTGACTTGGGTGTGCGAATCGACTGGCAGAATTATGCGCCCCAGATCGTGCGGCTCCTCACAGCCACCACGGAGATTACCTCATGCGACAGGGACGTCGCATCAGTGCTCGACAGCGACACCAGTGGGTTGACAATCGCAGTTCTGACATTGAGGCCATCGTGTGGTCTCACAACCATTTCGACCACACCGGCGACCCGTCCCGTCCCGATGGCACTGTCCTGGACAGTGACGCCGTGGGTCGCGAGATTCGTGAAATAAACTTTGACAACACTGGCCTCCGGATCGGCCGCTTGGCCGCTTTTGACTATTTTGGTGATGGCTCCTTCTACCTTCTAGACGCTCCAGGCCATACTGCGGGACATATGTGTGCCCTCGCCCGCACGACAGCCTATCCGCCCTCGTTTGTCTTCATGGGCGCTGACGCCTGCCATCACCCTGGCGTGTTGCGGCCGTCGCAGTATCTTCCTCTTCCCCGGCCACTACCCAGGGGAGATCCAGTGGGCTGCGGCGGATGTCCAGGAGATCTGCTGATGCAGTTGGCATCTTGGAAGAGCCCCAATGAGCCCTTCTACCACCTGGCCCGTGGGCAGTTCTTCCCTGATTATGCTGAAGCTATCGATACAGTGGCTAAAATCCAAGAATTGGATGCTGCAGGTAACGTGGTAGTTCTTCTTGCTCATGATAACTCGCTAGAAGAACACCTGCCGTTGTTTCCACAGTTACTGAATGACTGGTTGGTGCAAGGGCTGCGGGACACCACGATTTGGTCATTCTGCAAGGAAATAGGGCATGATCAGTGGGTTTAACACGAAGCTAGGACAGTTAGTCAAGGATATGGGGCTATCTTGGGAGGGTTCGCAGAGGAGCGTAGAGGAATTCATCCCTGGGTGTAGTTAGATCGAGATTGGGGACTTGTATTCTGCTCATAGATATATTTAAATATAGCTTTTGAGGTAATTATGAAGTCCATTAGCCTGCTGAACCTTCCTCTACGGATGAAGAGTACAGTCACTTGAAAGCTGAATCCTCCACGCGATTGGAATCTTGGTAGGCGTCGGCCAATTATTTGACTTCTTCCATTGTAAACAAACGAAACTCTGTGACTACATGTCCACAATGGTGTGTATGCTCATGGCTACTTCCTCCACTTGAACCAACCCTTGTCCTCCAGTTTGCTGGCTCTCCGCTTGGCCTCTTGCTCTTGCTCCGCCATCCATGCCTGCAGCACCATTACCTTCCTCTCCATTATCAGCCTCAGAAGGCATCCCACCTCGCCCGCCGTCCCGCGCCGTCTCCCGGTCTGCCGACCCGACATACTCGCCATCTGCGACGCCCAACATCTGGCTCAGGCCCTCAGCCTTACCCAGCAACCACTCGCCGTGTCGCAGCCCATTGCGCCAGTTAAGCGGCAGATTAGCGTAGCCCAAATAAGCGCCCAGCAGAGCGCCCGCAAAGCAGGCATTGGTGTCAGCGTCGCCGCCTCGCATGATTAGGTCTGTGATGAGCGGCTCAAACGCCAGTGCCCGGGATGTGAGCATGCCGGTTGCAGTATCACGCATGGCGAGACGGAGGAGGTGCACGCCTGCGCCCAGAGTCTTGTATACGTAGCCAATCTTACCACTGTCGTCTAGCTCTAAATCGTCGAGGCTCTCTACCTTGGCGTGTCGGCGCAGCTCCGAAACGTCCAAGTCTGGCTCGTCTCGCCGTTCCGGGTGCTCTTGCAACGCCCGAACCCGGTACTTCGCATACCAGTGAATGGCCGCGCCGATCATGGAATCGATGTCTGCCTCTGTGTGAATCTCTCGCAGCACCAGTCCGCGCACGAGCGCCGTGCCAATGGCGCACGAGGCCACACAGCGCGGGTCGACGTGCGTCACGACCGAAAAGGCGGCTCCCAGGTCAAACGTCTCGTCCAAGTTCCTGTCGAGACATACCAGCCCCAGCGGATGCGTTCTCATGAGGCTGCCATTGGGCGCCACGTTGTACTTACAGTTAGTCCAGTGCCGCCGGGCTGCCGCCTCCGGGTCGTCGAGATAGGTCTTTGTCCGCACGATGGCACCCACCGCGCGTCCCAGCCCCAGCGGCAGGGTATCGAGCGGCAGAAAGCCAAACTGCACCCAGACATGCAGTCTGGCTGCAAAGTCCGTTGGGTCGAGAGTTTTGAGGTCCGTGTGCAGGAAGGAGAGCAGCAGTAGCATGGCGTGGTCCGTATCGTCGGTCCACTCGCCGGGTCGATGTGGTCCTCGGTGCGAGTCTCGGCGAAATGGAGTCGCCTGCGACTGTGGGGAGAGCACAAACTTGCGCGCGGGATATGCGGCGGCCGACATGTCGCCGGAGAGGAACTCGGTGTAGAGACCGACCGCGTCGCCCAGGGCGGACCCCACGAGACAGCCGACTATGCTGTCATGGAGGCCTGCCCTGGCCAGGCGATTAAAGGCATCTTGTGATAATTGTATTTTGTCCATGTGGGAATGAACCTGTTGCGCGTGGTGGGCACCTATAGAACTGTTAAATGCAGCCTAAGTGGGAGCCTGTTGAGGAGCCAACAAATGAATAAGCGTCGCCAAGCCGCAAGGCAGACTCGCCGTATACGAGGTTGGCAAAACGCCACTGTTACCATAATCCGATTCACGGTCCATAATACGAAAAAGCTGCTTCTGGTAGGGGAATTCCTCCTGAATGCACTGTGCACGCAGTGGGCGAGGTCCACGTGGGATATGGCTGGCCACATTATGGCAATCTGTGTGAAGCTTTCCATGGTACCACGTTCTTTATGTTCGCAGCTGGAAAGAGATAATTACGATTGATTGAATCTTGTATGGCGTTAGTTATAGATGTAGGAATAAAGTGGTAGGTCGCCATATTTAGTATGCTTGGCAATGGGCATAGATAGTTCGTTGGTTGCCTGGCAGGCAATTCATTAGTTTAATGTCCAGCTCGTCCCCAGCGAAACTGCGAATGCCACTCACGTCGCCTAACTGACCTCATAAAAAACTGTCTTACGACGACATGCCAAACACACCGTGCCCCGTGGAATCGGACGGGTCAAGAGAGGGTTGCCTGCGGCTTGACAGAAAGGAACGCACCAAAGCAGAGACAAGAGGAATACATCGAATCAGCACATCCGAGCTGCTTGAGCAGATTCTCCTCCATCTTGACATGCAAACCCTCCTCGTCTCGGCAATACGAGTCTGTAGGGCATGGAACAGCCTGATTACAAAGTCTCCACGCCTGCAGCGGGCGCTTTTTCTGCTGCCCGAAGACGACCGGGACGCATCGGACACAAATACCGTCGTCAACCCACTGCTGGAGAAACACTTCCCGCCTTTCTTTACCCCCGTTTACGACATTGGCTGCCCGTTCCCTATCCAGGGTCTAGCACCCGACGAAGGTTGCTACGACTATCTTTTCGAGGACATCAGTTACAACGGCATGAGTAATTTCAAGTCCATGCCTGTGTACCAGCTGAGCATGGCCAACAACGACTTCATCGACCACGACGGACAAGATCCTAACGCCAATGCAAAGGCCCGGGAGAACAACCCTTATCTCCGAGAATGCGCGTCGTGGCGAAACATGTTGACGTCCCAGCCGCCAGCCAGGAAGCTGGGCTACTGTATGCTCTCGACCGGCGGGAACAGCACCATCGCCAGCACCAAGATTCTCTCCATCAAATGCCGGAAGGATGGTGATGACCAGGGCGGCAGTATAGAAGTGAACTCGGCTGCGAACCAAAACCCTCCCATACGCATGGCAAACCTGTATGCACAAGTGTTGCTATATATGGGATCGAAGCATTTTGGCTTTAAGATCATGTGTAACCTGCAGAATCATGATCGGGACTACGTTACCCAGTACGCTTCTCTGCCCTATTATCCAAGCTTTGCGTGGATGGAAGACAATATAGGAGTGTTGTATGATCAAGGCGCCGACATCGTGTTGCAGCACGTCGTTCGCCCTCTGGGATGTTATTTTATGGGACCGAACCCAGAGGCAGGCGCCGTCTGGCGGCGGTGCCAGCCTGAAAACCTACAGTCAGGGTTGCACTCTGAGCAAATCTCTAAAGACTGGAGATAAAAATCGAAGGTGGAATCAGTGAGTCAACGGTCGACGTAACTCGACACATGCCGAAAGCCAAGTGCTTGTCCACCCATGCTATAACGCTCATCTCCATATGCGGATCAAGCCATTATATCTTGATGTACCATGCCGAGTCGAAATACAGATCGCCATATTCAAGTTCAAACCTAGGCCAGGCGCCCCTAGAGCGTCATTTCGTTCTGAGATGCCAAAGCTGTATGCCACCCAGAATAGAACTAATCCCACGCCATTTCATCCACTTCATCCGTTCCTTGGCCATTCTTCGAGCTAAAGAACTGATGACAGCGCTGGAGAACTCCTTTACTAATATGCCACATGCAAAGAAGCGCTTTAAATGAAGAAAGCCAGTCGCGGCACCTATTAGTTAGGACCACAGGAAAGTCGCCCGTATAAAGTACCCCTAGGCACATGAATAGTCTCTTCTATTTCGCCTGATACGAACGCAAATGTAATATATAAAGATCATTGCCAGGTACTGGCCAATATATCAAGAAGTAGCATGTAGTAATTTGCTAGTCCTGTATGTACAGTCGGGCAGCAACACATCAGTATTACAATGGAAATGTGCGAGACAGTCAGGGTGAGCGAACAAGATAGCAGTTAGTCAATTATCTGTATATAATCGCACCCGACACCAGAATGCTCGCTTGCATAATTGGTTCGCTGTACTTGAATGCTGCTTTGACTCTCCCGTCGATCTCGTTGATCTTCTAGTAGCCGCGGCACTCATCAACGCCTTATACCCTACACGGTGTGTCTCGCGTGAGCCAGTAGGAAAGCGCTGATGCGATTAGTCATTAGGTTCCCAGGATCCAGAACCAGGCTTGGGACGTTTAATTAATTCACACCTGGCACTTCCACGTACGTGTCGACATAGGTCGTACCAGGCGATTACCGCGCCAGAAAGATTCGGCTTAAACTATGAAGAGCTGCTCAAGACTCTGCAGATTCATGTACCAGCTCAGCGCATCGCAATGCGCTTCCGCGAGAGCTAACAAGACATTAGAATGAGCGATGACGCACCGTACGAGGAAGAAATCAACAAACTAGTCGCCGAACATGGAGCGGTTCCTCCCCCATACGTCACGTTCCCAGACATACACCCATTTGAGATTTCCTGGCGTATCGGCTCCGGCGAATCTTATTTAATGATGTATTCTGCCTGGAGCGCTAAAGAAGGAATGGGCGAAGCCCAATGGATTGAATATTTCCGCAAGTTCCCACCTCCGCCGATTTGGCTCACGTGGGCGATTGATTGTATTTGGAGTGTCGCGGAGAAGGTCGAGGAGAATATTGGAGAGAATAGCGACGACGACCACGACGAGTTCAATTTGGATCCGTTGGAATTTGACTACTGGTGCTATTTCAGACGCACAGCGGCGCTTGGCTTCGGAACGGAGTCGGATTGTAAACGTGCTTGGGAAGAGTGGGTTCCAGAAATATGAAAGAAAACGAAAAGCAAAATAGAAACAGGGAAAGAAGAAAAAAGAAATGGGAAGCATGGCGTGTGAGAGATGGTTACTCTCAGAATATATTAATGCCAGTCGGAATTAAATATATAGTTTGCTTCAGTAGAAACTATTTACTAAGAAACCGAGCACCCTATCAGCGCAATGCGAAGACCAATCAATGATATAATTTTAGATGCTTTAGATTATAGGCAAATCAAATTATACTCTATGTTTGGAACAGTCACCGTTATCTCATAGCATGACAGAGCTGCCGATCTGGGATTAGAAAAATGTAGAGCCATCCATACCAGAAAAAAGATCATCCCACTGGAAACCATCAATATCTACTAGCTCCTCGAGACTCTGAGCCAGCTGATTGCCATATGACGACTGACCTGTCGTGACAGGCGTTTGGTCCGGAACAGCACCCAGCGGGCCGCTTCTGTTCGCGTCCACGGGGTTAGGAGTCCCCGAGAGTGACAGTGTATCGGGCCTCTGGTACATCTGCGCGGTCGCAACACTCATAACCGGGGTTGTACTGGTGGCAGGAGTACGAGTAGTAGAGGCTCCCCCCAGTTGCAGCGGTGCGGATACCCGTGAGATCTGCTACTAAGCGCGATGCTTCTCCAAGACCTGCATTAGCGACTGGAGCAGGTTCGCTGCAGCTAGCGAGTGACTTCTTGCATCCTCCAGTATGCGTAGGGCCTCGGCGACCTCCCCATAACGGATTTCATCTTGCAATGAGCCAGTTCCGTTGACGCACGCATCGGCCAGGAGCACAATTCTCGCCATGAAGACGCCATACAGAATGGTGGATGAGCGCAATCACATCTGCACGAAGGGGTGCTGGGCGCGCTCGAGCTGTGCTTCAGCGCGGATGAGTTGTCGCGCGGATTTGAGACATGTCTCGTGAGGACGTGTAGGCCAGGTTGTTGTTCGGTCCGGATGTAAGATACGTGAATACGTGAGGTACAATTTACAGCGCTGGGTGTGGATCACCGAGCTGGGTAAGTAGGCTTGAATAAAGATGCCACTTGTTGTTGAGTCGGAGCTGCACTTGTAGGTATCGAGGTGGAAGAAGGATGGGATGTCGTGGATCATCTGGTCGAGCTCGAAATCTATGGCTGTGACATGAGTGTAGTAACTCGCCCCGCCTGCGCTCGTCACAGCCATAGGGGTGTGGTCGACGATGCCGCGCGGAATCTCTGCAAGACGAAGCCGTTGGAGGAAGTAAGACATCTCAGTCGGTTGGGAGATGGGTGAGTCTAGGTGAAGTCCGGCATCGAGTAAGTCTACGTGATGTTGCGCGGCTTCTTCACTATCATTTGACGCGGGTTGGCCTGGTACATGCCCTCGCCTGGACCGCCATACCTCACGGCCAACAGCCTGGCTCAAACTATTAGTATTCCCTAGTTGCTTTGAGAACGAGTTTACCAAAGACATACCAGTCGGTCACTATCAAGTACCACCACACCCGACGACCCATCTCGGCTTCGATAGTGTGTGCAGAGACCGCATTGGACTAATGGTCTATGCGGTGGAGGTCCAGCTCGCGGCTTAATAGAAGCCCTATCGAGATGAGGGATCGATAGTGCAGTGAGACACCCTTCCCTTCCAATACCTTCATTCAACATTAGTGCTTGAGTATAACTTATGTACCATAGGGATCTATTACTGGCCCTTACTAGCACCCGTAACAAGAACAACAGTAGCCATGCTCGGTTCAACTATACTGAGTTACTCTCTTGGCGAAAAAGATTGTCCCTGTTGCATTCTACCAATTCGTTTAGCTGTTTGGGTTTTCTTGTAGACCTTGATTATGGACGCAAGGTGTCGACGGTGTCATACTCGTGGGAAAGGAGGGCGTGCAGCTTACTCCGGCCCTGAGACGAGCGTGTATGTAAGAACCGACACTGCCAGTGTTCTGCTTATCCCCCCGAATCTCCCCGGGCCTCTCGGGTGCCCGAGCCTAGTAAGGACCTAGAGAGACGCAGCCTGGAGTAGTGTCTTAACCCCCGAGGGGAGAGAAAAGGGGATGGTTAGAGTGGATCTATTGGGTTTTCCGGGTTGCTATCAGTCACTTGTCTTATCTCCACAGCCACACATTCATACATGACATACTCTATCTCTAAGATTCAATAGTACGGAAAAGTATTTATCAATCAGGATAGCCGCCATTCGATCCTTCTTATTTCCGTGAGTCATACCTGCTTGATATACCACGCACATGTACCACTAGTCAAATCAGCGATATGGGGTTATTCCCAAATATAGTGGACCGGACAACGGTATTGCCTTCCTACTTGGCCATGGCAGATTCCAGGACGGTGTGAGCTTCAGTTGTACAGCTGCTGGTGGGTTTGCGTGTATTTAGGTCCCGCAGGTCTCGGCTCGAGTACAGACTAGCACTTCAGCAAATCAGTTCACTAGAAATGCAGACGATGACGATCCATAAATTAGGTGATGAAGAAGCTCAGGTCAGGTTTTACGCCATGTAATTAAATGACCGTGACCTTTTGGTTTCCCAGGTGAGGTTCTGTTTGCGTGCGTATCATAGTATGGCATTTGGCCGGTCAAAAGAAGTATCATATTCATCGGAAGCGAATCTATGTCAAAGTGAAATATAATAGTGTTAATATAATATTACTACAGAGCCGAACTGATCGAAGGATTCGACTGTTCGACCTTTATTGGAGCCTGGTATAGCATCTATGGTTTGTCCTTCTAGTTATGTCGCCATGTTCACGTTTCCCTAATTGATTAATCACTCCCTTGGACTTATCAAACGCCAGTTGTACATCCCGCCTAAACGTTGGGTGAACGCTCGGCTAAATGGTCGTCCAACATAGCTAGATAAGGATCCTGCCAAAGCTTAGGCAGGAAGCTAAGCTGTATCCCTCACGAGTACAACACAGGGTTCAGGGACCCATTCGAACCTGATGCCAGTGTTACTGTACCTATATCTAATACGTTATTATTATTAAGATATAGAAAGGTTAAGTAACATAATCCACGGGCGAGCGGCCATCCCGGGTGAGTGGCTATGTTAATTAATTTTAACCACGCTTGAAGAATCTATATATTTTAACTATTAACTATACTACTAAAAGTAGCTAGAAAGCTAAAAGATTCTATTAAATAAGAAGATAGAATTCTACTAGTAATTTTAGTTATTAAAAAATAAGAAATTCATACTATAGCTAAAGTAGTATGTATCTATAATATTCTATATACTATTTTTTAGAGATGTCTAAATAGCTATACTTTTTAAGCCGAAACGCGTGCTAATAGCTATAAATTAATTTAAAATAAGAAGAATTTACTGGTATACTAGATTCTATTACTAGATTAGCGTAGAGTATCTTCTTAATTTACTTATATATAAGAAATAATTAATATTTTATTTTTAAAGTGTGGTTTTAGTAATATTTCTACTACTATTAATAAAAACTGGGTATATACTTTTATTAAATACTGTAAGAAATTAAAAATTTAATTTTTTTGTTACTATAATTATTAGTACGCTAAATATAAGGATTCTAAGCTTTTATATAAATGGTTTAAGCGTGTATAAATTATTATAATATAGTATAGTATTTAACTGGACGATATTTATAATTTTAATAAAACTGGCTTTGTAATAGACTTGATATCTATTATTAAAGTAGTTACTTAAGCTAAGTTAATTAATAGATCTTTTTTTCTATAGCTAAAGAACTGGGAATAGATTATTTTTATTAAGTATATTAGCTCTAGGGGGTCTCTTCTATTTTATTTTATTTTTAAAGATAAAGTCTATATTAAGGGCTGGTATGAGATAGGTCTACTATTAGACTAATATATAGAAACGAGTGTAAATAGCTGAACTATTAATAAGATAGGTTTACGTTGGCTGTAGTAGTTATTTATATCTTTTACTACTGACTATATAGTTAGTTAATATTAGCTTTTAATATTTAATAGTTATGGTAGTTATTTAATATCTCAGTTTAATAATATATATAGTTAAAATAATATTATACTACTCTATATATCTATATATTTATCTTATCTACTTTAGTTATTTAATATAGATTGCTTTAGCCTTTTAAAACGCGTGTATAGATAGCTAGTTAAGAATAAAATAAGATTAGGCTTTAACTATATTGATAAACTTAATTTTCTTGAAGTCTTTTCTTAGGCGAGAGCTTAGATATATATTATTAGTAATATCTATAGCGGTTTTTTAGCTACTAGTTTTATTTTTTTTAATTCTAAGCGTGTATTATTTTAGCTGAATATTTAGCTAGAAGTAATATCTCTAGATAGTAGATCTAGTAGTAGATCTACTAATTTAATATTTAAAACATTTTATAATCTAAAGTAACTATAAAAATAGGGAACTATATTGAAGAAGCTGCTTAGAGCTTATATAAAGAGCTTTAATTTGTCTACTAAGATTATAATAAAGCAGCTTTTTAAAGATTATAAATAAGCTTTAAATAAAGCTACTATTATAAAGTAGAAAGCTAGAGAACTACGCGCCGCGTATAAAAAAATATTTAAAAAGAAAAAGCGCTTTACTAGATAGCTATCTATAAAATTAGGCGCTTTAGTTTAAGAAGCTTAGAAACTTATATAAGGCAGAAATTCTATTATAGAGTCTATAACTATTGTTTTAGTAGATATAGGCACTCTAGTAGAAAGCCAGCGTATATATATTTTATTAAGGTGTTCTAGCTATAATATACTAGAATATAAAATTATTTAGTGTTTTAATTATTAGACTATTTAAATTTTTTATAGAAATATATATTTTTTGGTATTTTAAATAGCTTTATTTCTAGGAGGTGCGTAGAATTCTGGTGTGGTGGCTGCTTGCCCGGGATGGCCGCTCGCCCGTGGATTACGTTAGCCATTATTATTATTGGTTGTAGCCAAGGCTCCAGCCGGGTTTTCTAGACCGCTGCTTTGTGAAGTAGCTGCATTGTTAATAGCCCGAAGAGCAACTTGGTAGTATAGCCAACTGACGTAGCAAGGCACGGCAGTTTCACAATTTGGATTATGTTTTTTAAAAAACCTAATCACCGTGTCCAAAAGATGTAAATCTTCACGGGCCTGGAAGCTAGTTTTGTTTTCTAAGATATTAATACATAGGATATCAACGGTCTACATAATATAATATATCAGATAGCTAACAACGCTATTAGTCTTACTCTTATAATTACTGTTTTATATAGGAATATGGCCACTTATATAATAAATAAGTGGTTCTAGTTATAATAGTTTAGTAAGAAGATTAATACCCGCGCAGTACTAATGTATAATATTATACTAGAGATAACTAAGTTACTCTATTTATATTGATTAATAAAGAGAGACAACTTTACTAAATACAACGAAGTAGATAAATATAAGAAGTTGAAAGTAGAAGAAATAAAGTACTATTAGAGATATTAGACGCGAGTCGTTTAAGTTAATTAAAAAAGTTTATAAACAAGCTATATATAGAACAGTTCTAAGTATATTTGGCCATTTCCCTGATTGAAAAGCACATGCGGTATTCAATGTCTGGAGTACAAGTATTCCATAAAAGGACAGAGTTTGATGCAGCTAAACAGATGATCACATGACCCATGTACACACTATACCAGACGCAGTAAAGGCCAGCTTGACCCGTGACCCGTACTTGTGTGGAGTAAGCTTCTTAGACCCACCGCTCCTAGCAAGGCTTCTTCATCCATGGACCCTGCCGAAGTAGGCTACGTATGTGACCCCATATACCCAGTCGTCTTGACTGCCTGATCTAACTACTTAGATTCAGATTGTGGACGGTCGTGCTTTTTAAGCTATTCAGCTCTAAACAACTCGCTAATATCGCTCCCTGCGCAAAGGAGCGAGATCCTCAGCTACGTGCACTCCTTTGTGGGCTCCATTCTATCGGCCGGGGTGCGAAAAAGATCAAGAATCTGTACTCACGGCTCTCGCTTTCCACAATGAAATCCACAATTCCCCTTCAACCTGCGCGTACTAATAATACTACGCATTCCCGCTCAAACAGGCCTAAGAAACTGACTTTTGATCAGCGTGCGCGTATTCTCCAGCTTGTGGATCAAAGAAATCTCTGGGTCAAAGACTTCGACTTTTGCAGTATGGAGCAGCACTGAGTGCTTGGTCATTTGTCCGTTATAGAAACAAAGTTTGTATGATTGTGACATTGCTTTGGGAGGTGGGATACAATAGAGAACCCGTTTTACATAAAATCATCTCAACGTCTCCCCTAATCGAAGAAACTTTGTCTTGGCAGAAGTAGCGCTAACCTGGATATTCTCGAGCATTGCGAAAGGGTTGTACGGGTTGAGCATGTACTCCAACGTATAAATAAGATTAACCTACGCGGGGGGCGATGGCTGGACTCAGGATAGGCCCGGTTAAAGTGAGGATCAGAGTATTCCCCGGCGGCGCATTGCATTGAATGCACATACTTGGCCGAAAGCAGATCCAGAGAGCTTCTTTTGCAAAACGCCTTGTCCATAGCATCTTGTCCATGTATATAGGGTTGTAGTAGCGGTACCAGAAGTGGATATCAGCGCTCTATCAAAGGAAATGTCAAGCAGCAAGTCGAGCGAAGTTAATGATCTGGAGAATGTTGGCCATGTCATTGAGAGAAATAGCAGTGTTGACCTTAATAATAAATGCTAATATCTACGCTCTTCCTCTTTGACTACTATTTCTACCGCTCTATTCATTCTCACATTGCACCACAGCAGACTAGCATGATCCACCGCATCGAGTAAATTCGAATTTCTCCCACACATGCACAAAGCAATAATGAGTAGCTTTGATACTAGATTGAATGGCGCTCTCGATGTCGCTGTTGCGAAAGTACTTGTGTCAAACTTTCAGTAAAGAATACGTCTCCACATCGCTTTCACAAGCCTCCTATGTGGTTAGTTGTCTTGACATGAGTCTCCTCCGCGTTGACACTGCAAGCACAGCAGTTTGCCCCAACAACGGTTACAGAGTTTGCACTTATCACAGGAGCGGTGTTTCGCCCGTCGCGATTGCCTTGGCCGTGCGATCCGGTCTCGGAAGCACTTGTGTTCACACAGGGCCATTGTTGTGAGATGAGACTACGTGGTTGACGCCGCGGGGCACATGCGCCGAGGGCCGTTAAGACCAGCTGCAGGGCATGTTGGGGAGTGAAATCGGAGAAGGCCCAGAGCAAGAAAACTCTATCTGTCCATTTTTCGGCGTTTTTACCGACGTAGCATGTCTTTAACGTATGCGATTAGGCTCGGGACTAGGTACCGCAGCGGGGCCTGTGGGGCTTCGTCGGTGATTCCACCGACACAACCAGAATACGAAAGGTGGGGTGTAATAGGAATCAGTAGCTTCTTAGATAGTCTAATGCAATATATTGCCACTCTGGTATGTTGTGCGCAGTGGACGATAAAAACTTCAGATAATGTGGGGTAGGTGGTCCGGGGTAAGAGGCCGGGGAGGAATCTGGGGTATTTAGTCATTGATCTAGCCTTCAGCAATATCTTCTGGTCCATAATATATGTAATAAAGAAATCATAAGAGCCAGGGCAATTCCTCCCATGCCTCCTGTTTAACTGTTGTTATAGCTGGCCCATTTTCTATCCTTGTTCTCCTGCCTATCCTCATCACGGACTGTGTTCCTTTCCGAGTGGAAGGACGGAGCAACGCCGTCGTTTTCGCCACACATCATAGTGATGCATACATAACTAGCGATGGGGGCTGGTCGTGGCAGTCCCACTGTCGCCGGTGGTCAGGCAATTGCATACGGTCCCACGGGGTACAAAGGGATAATCAAAGAACCTCGCATATTCGGGCTAGCATGCTTCGCCTCAATAGGCGGGTTTCTGTTTGGGTATGACCAAGGCGTGATATCTGGTGTGCTTGTCATGAACAGCTTTGTGAGTCATTGTCTTGTGCATTTGATATCATATCATATAAAACGTCTCCAATCCTGTGTTAACACCTGTGTCCCGACCCAGGCAGAGCATTTACCAACCCTGACCGAGAACGCAACCCTACAAGGATAGCTCGTTTCAATCATGACCTTAGGTGCAATGTGTGGGGCTTTTGCGAATGGTCCCATCAGCGATAGCCTGTCACGCCGATGGTCGATCTTATGTGCCAACATCGTCTTCCTGATCGGCTCCGTCATCCAATGTGCAGCAGAAAACGTGGCGATGTTGTTCGTTGGTCGCTTCGTATTTGGCTGCGCAGTTGGGATGTTGGCGATGGTTGTGCCTCTCTATCTTTCCGAGCTTGCGACCCCAAATAACAGAGGCGCATTGGTGGCCTTGCAACAGCTCTCGATCACGCTAGGTATTATGAGCAGCTTTTGGATCAATTATGGAACACAGTACATCGGTGGTACCTGTGCGGGATAAAGTCAGGCTGCTTGGAGAATCCTCTTTCGCCTTGCAATGCTTACCTTCAGCTATCCTTGCGATCGGTACCTTCTTCCTTCCCTACAGCCCCCGTTGGTTGATGAATAAAGGGATGCGGAATTGACGAATAGATACTGGCTCATCTAACTGACGTTCTGGTAGGCCGAGAAGAGGAAGCAAAGCAGGTCTTAGTCCGCCTAAGACGGCTTACTGCTACTGACTACAGACTCACGCTTGAATTTCTCGAGGTAAAGGCTGCGCGAGTGTTCGATGAGGAGAGTAGGCTGGCAAAGTATGGCGACAACAGCTCGCGGTTCCAGATTGCATGGAATCAATATAAAGAGCTCTTCACAGTGCCTCACCTACGAAGGCGCACAACAATAGCATGTCTACTCCAGATTCTCCAACAATTCACGGGCATAAGTAAGTTTCTTTTAGCCATACAGCGGCCTATCCACTAACACTATCAGACGCGGTTATATATTATGCCCCACAATTTTTCGAGGCCATCGGCTTAAGAGGTAACTCGGTGAATCTGCTCGCGACTGGAGTCGTGGGTATTGTATTCTTCATCTGCACCATCCCAGCAGTTATGTACTTGGACCAGTGGGGCCGGCGGAAGACCCTGATCCTGGGATCTATCGGGATGTCGATCGCCGAGCTGATCGTGGCGACCTTGTATGCGGTTGTCCGAGCACCCAGCTGCCGGCTGGGCCGCTTGTGTCTTTGTCTGGGTCTATATCGGAACATTTGCGTTCAGCATTGCCTGTGTGAACTGGGTGATGCCATCGGAAATGTTCCCCCCGGCGACGCGCGGTAAAGCTGTTGGAGTGGCGATTGCCGCCAACTATCTCTCAAATTTCATCGTGGCGCTGATCACACCGTGGATGCTCCAATCTATCACTTTCGGCACGTTCTACTTCTTCTTGGTGTTTTCTATCACGCTCGGAGTATGGACTTACTTCTGTGTTCCCGAGACGAATGGTGTTCCCATTGAGGAAATGGATACATTGTTTGGTGGCAATGAGGGTGAAGCGGATCTACAGCGGATTGCGAGTATTAGGGCGAGGCTAGGATTCGAAACTTCGGAAGACAGAAAGATGGTGCTGGAGGAAACCAAACACGACAGTGTAGAACATTGCGAACGCGTAGACTAGGCAGGCGGACCGCGCAGTTGGACATACAGGTCAGGATTAATACCGTGGTCAGCAATTCCAAGCTGCATAACACTGACTATATAGTGTCAGGAGACTATTCATGACGCACCAGCGAAAGGCCTTCTCATGGGAAAGCTCAGGTCGAGGATACGAAGCATTCATAGTCTCCCCATGTTGGTTTCACGGTAGATATCTTAAACCATTTTTCGAGTTTCATAACGAACATGAATCTTGTACTACACTGACTATTTTCGTTACGCCTCAACCAACAGTATAAACAAACTACCAAGGAAGTATTTTATTAAAGTACAAAATACGCATAAGGCTCTACGAATCGACGTGAAATAGACAAAAGTCCAAAGATCCCACCAAAACAAGTGACCGATATGTATTACACAATATAACTCTGCATTCTTTTCGGCACCACAACTAATTGCGAATAATCTCTCTCCCATCCAGCCAATCCATAAACCAAGCATAGCACATCAGGACCCTTCGCCTCCATGACCGCGTCCAGAAGAAGTTGCCAGATCTCCAACTTAGCCATGCACCGTAGCCAGTGTACTCGCGCTGCCCTTGCACCACACCGTCCCAGGCACCCGTGTATGTTACCAGTGACCGCTGCTGATATTTAAATGGTCGAGTATCCTTGAGACCAGAGTTGAAAAGCCGAATGAGATAATCCGCTTTCTGGATTGCAACTTCGGCCGTTGTCGGTAGTGTTCCGCCCTCAATGTCTGCCGCATCGCCCATTGCAAACACATTCGGTATCACGTTGCCATCTGGTGAGAAGACGTTAAGATGATCATCTGTCAGGATTCGGACAAGGCCATGTTCGGTCTTGCGGAGTTGCAATTGGTCGACCAGCGGGATTGATCTGTTTCCGGTGGCCCAAATGAGCATCCCGTAGCCAGTGATCCCAGATTCCCTGGTCTCAATGGTGTCCTTTGTCACGTTGACAATGTGGCAGTTCAGCTTGACCTTGACCTTGTTGGTTTTCAATGCGCTGCAAGCGTATTCTGATAACCTTTGGTCAAATGGGGCCAGAATCTGGGGTGCGACATCGATCACCGAAACGGATGTCAGGCCCTTGAGGTGTGGGAATAAGATTCCCAAATCGCCTTCGAAAAGATCGGTTAATTCAGCGGCCACCTCGATGCCAGTCGGACCGCCGCCAACAATAACGATATGGAGCAGCTGCCTCTGGCGCGCCTCCGATATCCCCGGCAATGAAGCCATCTCCAGGATGTCATTCAAACGAGTCCGCACAGTATTTGCATTGGCCACAGTCTTGACAAAGATGGCGTTCTCCGCCACCCCAGGGATACCGAAGGTGTTGCTTCGACAGCCTGGCGTGAGGATCACACGGTCATAAGATACTTCGAAACGATCCTCTTTCAGCTCTTCAAATGCGGGTTGACAGACGAGCACCTGCCGGCTGAAGTCGATGTCGACCACGAAGGCCTTGATGTATTTGGCATGAAAGTCCTTCCGCCGGATGGGCTCATGGGCCAGACGGGGGTCAAACAGCCCACAGGCCGCACTGGCGAGGAGGGGAGTCACGGCAGACGTGTTGTCCGGCGCAATGAGGGTGATATCGTATTTTCGGTGGTCGATGCCGTATCCAAGTCGATAACCACCCCATCCACCGCCAATGATAACTACCTTTTCCTTGCTAGACATTGTTGATTTGTGGTCTGATGTTGGGGAGTGGTGCAGAAAGAGATTGCAGAATGAAAGTCACCTTCTCCTGAACGACCTTTATAGTTCACACCGGGTATGCATTAGAAATACCTTGTCGATCTATGCAGAATATTCCTGACATCATGACTCCTTCGTAGACATGGTACTGGCCTAGAGTTCTCTCCCAAGCTGGTAGGTTCAGGTAAGGGATGGACGCGCGAGTTGAGTGTTGGTATGGATGTACCTCCGGAACCTAGAATCGTGAAGTTTAACTTAAAGCTGTCATGAATGCTTGGCAGCGGGCGGCCGAGCGTGCTTCTGATTGGCTCAATACTCGAACCCAAATCGGCAATCCTCCGCCCACACTAGCGTGCATCGATGATCCTCAAGTTGTGCCCTATATCAGGGGAAGATGATGTGGATTCATTCTCTCTCAACCATCTTACCCATGCCTATTTGGGTCCCCGACTCAGGACTGTTAGGGTTATGGAAATTCTAGCCTCCATGAGAACGGGTCCAGCCCCATGTTTAACTTTAAAATGACAAGCTGAGTCTCTGTCTGCCGCTCCCCACATTCTCCACCCCGATTAAATCCTTTAAACCCCTCTATCATTGATGACTCCAATGCTCCACTTTCACTTGCTCGACGTCATTTTTTTTCTCATGATACTTGCGTCACAAATGTGGACGCCAGGGACCAATTCTATATAAGTTCGACCATTTCGAACCTAGAGCTGCTTCACTCATTTAATCCCACCTTCAAATCAATTGCCCTTGAAAAAAAAAAAAAAAAAAACAATCATTCCAAAGGCAAAAAGTTTTCATTATGTCGAGTACCGTTGGTAAAGTGAGTTCTCTACTCCCATGTCTTCATTCCCAAAACGCCCTTAAAGCTCTCAGCCTTCTGCGCTGCACGATGAGTAGCACTCTTTACCTCCTTGTCAACCAAAATCAATGTTATATTATGATATGCGCTCCGCGAATATTGTGCTAACTTGATATGATAGACCATAACTTGCAAGGTAAAGACGTTTGCAGCATATCTTCTTGATCATTGTGGCTGATAATATCAGGCTGCTATCGCTTGGGCTGCCGGCGAACCATTCTCTGTTGAGGATGTTGAAGTTGCCCCTCCGAAGGCCCATGAAGTTCGGATTAAGATTATCCACACGGGTGTTTGTCACACGGGTGCGTCCTACCACGTTGGATACATATGACCCAAATCTGTATTCTTGCTTCACATTCCTATTTGACTCATATCGGCTAACATGGCTGTGGCCACAATACAGATGCCTACACTCTGTCTGGTAAAGACCCCGAGGGAGCCTTCCCTGTTATCCTGGGCCACGAGGGCTCCGGTATCGTCGAGTCCGTTGGTGAGGGCGTAACCACCGTCAAGCCCGGCGATCAAGTGATCGCGCTCTAGTTAGTGATTTCTCTGATCTCACTTACGTTACGAACCCTCGCTTATGAATAACCAGTACCCCAGAATGTGGCGAGTGCAAGTTCTGCAAGTCTAGGAAGACCAACCTGTGCCAAAAGATCCGTACCACGCAGGGTAAAGGAGTGATGCCCGACGGAACGTCTCGCTTCAGAGCACGCGGCAAAGATATCCTGCACTACATGGGAACGTCGACCTTCTCTCAGTATACCGTTGTGGCCGATATCTCGGTCGTGGCTGTTACAACGAAAGCACCGACAGATCGTGCCTGTCTGTTGGGCTGTGGCATTACTACTGGATATGGTGCTGCCACCGTCACCGCCAATGTAGAGCAGGGATCTAATATCGCCGTGTTTGGCGCTGGGTGTATTGGTTTGTCGGTGATTGAGGGCGCGGTGAAGAACAAAGCGGGTAAGATTATTGTGGTTGATGTCAATGATGGTAAGGAGCAGTGGGCGCGCAAATTTGGCGCGACGCATTTTATAAACCCCACCAAGGTCAAGAACGGGAAGACTATTCAGGAGGAACTGATCGAGCTCACTGATGGAGGATGTGATTATACCTTCGACTGTACTGGAAATGTGGGTGTGATGCGTGCTGCTCTTGAATCCTGCCATAAGGGCTGGGGTGAGAGTATTATTATCGGTGTTGCTGCGGCTGGCCAGGAAATCTCCACTCGGCGTAAGTTTACTCAATGTGCTGACTGTCTATATATGATCACATTGCTGACTAGTTATCTAGCATTCCAACTAGTGACCGGCCGGGTGTGGAGGGGTTGCGCATTCGGTGGTATCAAGGGTCGATCTCAGCTCCCTGGTCTTGTCGATGACTACGTCGCCGGCTACCTCAAGGTGGATGATTACATCACTCATCGGGAGTCACTGGGGACCATCAATACTGCTTTCCAGCATATGAAGAGTGGTGACTGTATTCGGTGTGTGTTGGATATGAAAGTGTAAAGTTGGCGCGATAAGGTATATCCATGCGTACAGTGTGCAAAATTTAGCTTCAGGAGTAAATATAAGAAATATAACTTTCCCCAATGACGGGAGTACGGTGTTGTCAATTTAGTAACATGGTGAACATGAGGACCTGCGAGCTTGGCGCTGAAGATGGCTCCTCCTTGCAGTCCCATCCAGGCGTCCCTCTTCGACCTCCCTGGTCGGGTGCTTATAACATGCCCTCTCCCCTCTCTCAGTCTTCTTCCATTTTCGCAGTTCTCTTCGTATCTCCAAACCCCCGATACCCAGAGCAGCTCTGCGAGATTTGCTGATTGTGTCTCCAGATTCCACCCTTGATCATTCATCTTGGCTTTTCCACATGGCACGCCCACTTATTCTGTGGCTCAAGGTGAGGAGCACCAATACTGGACTGATCCCATTCTTTGCGAGGAAACTCGAGCCAGGTTAGGACAGTTTTGTAACTTTGATGGATAGATTCAAATTGCAAACCCAATACTCTAAAAGATGTCGCTGTCGTTGAACACTGTCGGCGAAAGCAAGTGTGGATATTCCCTGGTGCAAGCCCGAAGTCCTCAACACACCTCTCCTGTGACCATATGAGCGCACTCTGTATGGTTATGGGCTTTACGACTCTCTAGCAATGGCTCCTAGAACAATGTCGGCAAGCTCTGAAAGAACCGGGTGGAGATGCTAGGGTTGAAAATCATGTCAGACATTCGAACTTTCGTCGTTGGACGGCAAATGAGATAAATCGTCAGTTCTTCTTTCGCTAAATACGAAAAAGAAATAATCGGATACCGTGAAAACGGGATATCTTGACCTACCCGGGCTCACTAGCAGTGTTGATAGCCTCCGAAAAAAAAAGAAAAAAACAAAAGCCTACCAATCACAATTCTTTAGACGTGATCTTTAACATGCCGTTCTTCTTCGACCGCCTCAGGATGATCAAACAGGGACAAATGTGCTTGAAGTTAGGGGACGGAGACGCGAGTTTCGATAGTCCTTCATCTGTCAGAGAGGACATATGCGTCGGATCAAGACATATTCAAGATCATATAAAGAGCAAGCATCCAGTGTTGTAGAGGTGGGCGAACAAGGCTTCGCAGCAGCACGTCGGTCAATAGTTCTATCCTACTGAAGACGATACAGGATGTACTACCTGAGATTCATTATAAGGTCCTGTGTAGAGTACCTTGCGAAGCCTCTTAATATTCCTCTTGTTTTTCAGGTCTTATAGTACGGGTTAAATTTGGAGAATGTTATACACAGAGTATAGCCCGGTGGTCTTGCTATGAGCACCTTTAGCCGACATATCAGATCAATTATCATGGGCAAAATCTACAGTCACCATCGAGATGAATCAAGATAATGGCGTACATAACCCACATAGGGCTCTTCAATCAACTACCAAAAGTTCGGAATTACAGGGAAAAGAAAACAGGGGTCTCAAATGGCCAGAATAGTGATTACTTCCAGCGTCAATCTCAAAAGCCCTCATTTTCTAATTAATATGATGGTTTTGAAACCGAAAGCCGCTCAACATCCTCACCAGCATCGCCATGCGAAAAGAAACTGCTAATATTCAAGCTCTTCCACTTTAACCAGCGCTTCCACTACTACTCGCCCTACTAATCCTGGTGTACATCACACGGCAGCAGGATAGCATAATCCAGCGTATATGGCAAACCACGGTATCTACCACGCACCTGCATAGTAATAATAATCAGCTTCAACACTAAATTGAACTGCGCACTTAGACTCGTCTCTCTCTTTGGATATTTCAATAACAGCCCCACCGTCCCGTACGCGGAGACGATCTCAAATAGAAGTAGGAAGAGCGAGAACACGAAATCACGGCCGTGGATTTATTAAATACGCTTACCCTTAGTAACGGAGATAAGAAAAAAGCCTAGCATTATATATCACAGGTCGAACCCGAGTTACCGCTAGATGTGTGCGGCCAGGTTGTACGGGTTGGATTTGTTCTCGTTGTCGTAGATGCCGAGGCTTTGTTCTTCGTAGACATTAATTTTTTTGGATAGCAATTGCAATCGGGAATTCTAATATATACATCATTACTACAAAGGAGACTTGTACTGCTGGGTGCAGGGTGCCTAGAGAGGTGATTGAGAAGCCGGCGGTTCGAGCCAGCGACACGCCTCATGGGATCGAATCAACAACACAACCCATGGGATCAAACCAGCAATACACCTAATGGGATCAACTAGCGATACGCCTAATGGAATCGAGCCGACGACACAACCCATGCGATCAAACCAGCGACACACCTAGGGAATCTAGCCCTTTAATAACCGCGCGCAGTGGATATAATCACGTGAGATTACCTCAGTTAGGGTCTATGTAGGGCGCTAGTATTTTCACAGTAGCTGGCAATAGTAGACCAGTATCAGAGTCCAACACGCTCTTGAGCAGAAGATCGAACATAAGGACCCTCATAAACTAATAGAGATGGCGGCCCACCTGAACTCAAGTGGATGCGGGCCTGCCTAGTATCTCCGTTTTAACTTACTATAACTAGGACTACCAGATTAGGCATCACTCTAGTGGCCATGTTTCTCATTGGAACACATAAAGAAAAGCTAGAGATCAGTGTTATACTGTGCAAATCCCTCACACTGTTGGACGCTTCGCTGAACTTAGTGTCAGAGGAATATCTACTAGTCAGGGTAGAGGACCTGTTAACTAGGTAAGGATACGTGGGCAAAGCACTAGGTAGTAGATACTAGAGATAGAAGACTGATTCTTAATTTTCTACTAATAATTATAGTACTAATTTATGGCCGAGGATCTCTAAGATTCTTTGTATATAATAATCAATCCTTTTAACAGGGCTATTATATATTATTAGAAAGATAATAAATATAGATATTAAAAATACTATTTAACTACTAGAATATCTATATATCTAGAATAGAATATACTATATAGTTATTTTATATAATTATTATTATTTTTATAATAATTATACTTTTTTTTTTTAGATTAACTATCTTTAGATAATAATTAATATATTATTTATATTAAATAATTAATATTTTAAAAACGCGTTAAATATATTATATAGAAATATTAACTCTATATAAATTATTATTAAGTAAATAATAGTTATCTATAATAATAATATTAATATTAATAAAATATTAAAAAATTTCTTTTTATTATTTTTATATTTTATTCTTTTTTATTCTATAATATTTCTTTTATATATTATAAATATTTTCTTTTTTTATATTTTAAATCTAGTTATTTTTTTATATTTTTTTATTAATATTATTATATCTTGCTATAAAAGAATTATTAATATTTTAGTTATTTTTTTATTTTATAATATTTATATTATTTAAAAACTATTATTAAAAATAGAGAGTATAGAGAAAATAAATTATTTATAATTAATTATAAATTTAATAGTATAGTATTAATATTATATAAATAATATAATAGTTAAAATATTAATTATAATTAAATATATTTCTTTATTTAATATACTATTTATTATTAATTTATAAAGATTTTTTAAAATATATTAAATAATATATATAATTTATATTATATATTAAAATAAATAAAAACTATTTTTTAAAATAAAAATAAAAAATAAATTATATTTAATTTAAAAATATAGAAATTAATTATTTAAATTTATATTATATTATACTATATTTTTAATAAAATAAAATTAATTTATTAAAAAAAATTTTATTTAATTATTAAAAAGACTAAAAAATT